>NC_062214.1:159723656-160027718 GCF_902686445.1 Sciurus carolinensis | reverse complement strand
AACACTTATAGCTCTGTCTCTGTCTAAATTCTGAAGCCCAGGATAATGGGATGTCACCTACTTGGAGAGGGTCAGGCTCATGACATTGGAAAGGGGATGGCAGAACCACATGATTAAATCTTCTTAGTGATAGTTTCTTAAGTTTACATTTAACTGGCTAGAGCAAACCATATGGCTAGCCTGAGGGCAGTGAGATGGAGATGTTTAATCTACCCCAAAGGTGGGTCCCACAGGAAACATTCTTTAGTTCAAGGAGTTCATTCTGTTTTCTGAATATTAATCCCTTATGAGAAATATGTTTTGCAGTATTTTGAATAAAATGCAGTCTCTGGTATGACTGACACAGATGAGGGAAAATGATATTGCTGATATAAAGAGTCGTGTGCACAAATTGAAATTTTCAGATACTTTATCTGTTAGTGTATATCACTGAATGGAACTTCAACAGGTTTACATCACAGAGATGTCCTGGACTTCAAACAGCAACTGTCAACACACACTGTGTGTTGTCTCCCTTGGGGCTGGGCAGGGTGGGGTGGGGCTCTTCCATTTTTGAAAATTGCACTATGTGGGCCTGGAGCATTTTGGTGACATGGATAAAATGACATGGATGGATACTGAGAAAACAAGGTAAAGCTTATCAGACTGTTGCCACAGATTGTTGCCCAGCATTCACTTTTCCTCACTGCACTGATTTCCTTTGGGAAGTCTCATACAGTAGCACGTGTGGTCTTGGTGCTTCACACAATTTTGGCGTCTGGAAGCCCAGAGGATATATCTTTCCTCTAATTGCCCTGGCTCCTACCTATTTCTAACCTGGTTTATCAGCCTTCCTATATGACTGCCAGTTGCTAATGGTCTTTCTAAAAGTTTCACCGTTTTGCTTATTTTAACTGAAGTCAGAAATCAAGCAGCCCTGGAAACAAAGAACCCTAACTGATCTGTGCACTGTGTGGTAGACACTGTGCTAGGTGTCTCTATACACGGTCTGTCAGTTCTCATAGCCACTGACCACTCTCCTGAGGAAGATACATGTAAAAAGCTAATTGCTGGTCAACAAGAATCAAAGAAACTATCAGTCTTGGCTGATTAGGAATTGAAAATGGCTAGTGCAGGAGCTGTTATCCGCAGGAATCAAAACTGATACTCATAGCTAGGTAATAGGAAGAGAGACGAAGCAGTATGCAAGCTTCCTATCTCCAACCTTTGTCCAAAGTTGATGAGGCAATGAAACACCATTGCATTAGAATGGCTATTATTAAACAGAAAATAATTATTGACAAGAATGGGGAACTTGGACCCCCATCTATTTTTGGTGGCAATATTGCAGCCACTGTGGAAAGTCTGAAAGTTCTTTAATAAGATAGAATGTAAAATTCTGTGACTCAGCAGCTCCATACAAATGTTCAAAGAAACATTATTCATAATAGCCAAAGGTGGAACAAACTCCTGTTTTTTTCAGTGGTGGAATGGATAAGACTGTGGTATGTGCATACAGTGGAATAGTATCCTGCTGTAAAAAGAAAATTGCTACATGCTACACTGATGAACCTTAAAAACATGCTTAGTGGGGCACATAAAAGCTAACTGCTGGCCAACAAGAATCAGAGATTAGGAATTTAATGGGACAAACCAGAAACAAAAGAGCAAATAGAGTATGATATTCCAGTTATTTGGAATTATCTAGAAAAGATAAATTCCTAGAGGTAGAAAGAAGAATAGAAGTTACCAAGTTCTGAGGAGAGGGAAGAAGGGGGAATTACTCCTTAGTGTGTACATCCAGTTCCTGTTTGGGGTGACGAAAGCTGTTTATAGTGATGACCACACATTGTCTTATTTAATGTCACTGAACTATACACTTAAAAATGGTTAAAATGGTAAAATTTTGTTATGCATCTTATCACAATAAAATGACAAAAAATAAAGCTGATGGGATCTTCTTTGGGAAGTTAATTGGAGTGGATAATGTTAATCAGGATATTTGGAGGGGCTTGGAATGTGGTTCAATAGTAGAGCACTTAAGCATGTTAGAGGCCCTAGGTTTGATCCCCAGTACCACCATCAACACCATCACCACCACCAAAAAAAAAAAAAAAAAAAAAGTTTGTTAAACACCTTTTCCAGCTTGAGAACTTTTTTTTGTAGTTTACCTTGAATTATGAGATAAATTTACTTTATTAACATTCTTCAATTTGTACAATAATCTATACCACCTAGAACTGTTTCAAAAGTTGTCCCCAAAGTTGGAGGTTTCAGGTAGTCTAAACTAAAATATACAGGTGCTGAGGCAAAAATAGATCTCCCAGAAGCACCCCAGAAATAAGGAACCATCATCTAAAGATGACGACACTGACATCCACATACCACGCATCTGCTGACACACAGTAGGATGCAGTTGAGACAACAGCCAGTTCTTAAGTGAACTGCCTGCCAAGTCTCAGAGACAGAAACTCAAAATCGCAGGTGTGGACAGCAGTGGGAGGCCTCCGATAGGCACAGATTGCCCTGTGGCACAATTCAGGATTAGTGACAATGGGGGTTTTTATTTGATATTGGTTAATGATTCTCCCCAGCAACACTGGCTAGGAGCTGGAGTGGCTGTAAGGTGAAGGGTCTAGTATGTAAGCAGAGCCTCACTGTGGGGTTTTTATTTTGTTGTTTACAACTTAAGAGAATTTCCAAAGAATTCACCAAGAATCCATTCTTTGATTCATGATCTAGCCACCCCTGGTGTGGGTTACTGCTTTAGAATGGGAGGGAAATTTTCTGATAGTCCTGAGATGTTCTGTCCTGATTATCACCTTCAGAACAAAGGGACTTTCATAAGTTTTAGAAGCAGCTCAAAAATATGCACCCAACAATCAAAAGTCATCTTAGTAATAAATTGTTAATAAATTGGAGATATTTATAAAGTTTGAATGATAAAAATTTGTCCACATCCTTTAAGGAGGTGGAACATGACTGTTGCCTGGGGGTGGTAGAGGTCAGAGGTCGCAGGAGGAGTAAAAGCAAATAGGAACCCTCCTGTTTCCTAGGGTCTCAGGTTCTCTGCCCCACCCCCAGGCACTTGACTCCAAGTGCACAGTTCAGCTGACCACGACTCCAGGCACGCACCAGCCAACTGCTAGCCAGGCCAACCAAGTGCTGCTCGTCTGATTGTGAAGTGCCCTTCACCGAGAAACTGCTCTGCCAGAATCACAGTTCCTGTCTCTTTCAGAAGCTTCAAGACACTCCACCCAGGTGGACAGTATTACCAGGTCAGTGTTCTTTCTTAGGCAGTCAGCCAGAATGACTTAACTGTAAAGTGTGCGACAGTACTGCACTGGGGGGTGTAGGAGGGAAGGGAGACCCCTACATGTATTAGAGCTTCTGGATTTGAGAGAAAAGCCAACTGGAGATAAACAAAGGCTACTCTTAGGGTCTACAAACTCAGTGAAAGTGCTTTTCAAGCAGGTTCGGTGACAGGCTAGGCAAGCTCAGTCTGTCTCCAGGACTGGGGATGTATCTCAGTGGTAGAGTGCCCCTGCGTTCAATCCCCAGTACAAACAACTGACTTTTCCTTAGGGACAGACCTTTATTTAAACCTCTCAGTCACTGAAGCACCTTTCTAAAGGCAGAAAGTTCCTGGTAAGACCCAACATCCTCATTGGTCTCTGCTGCCATCTCTGCCCAATATTAGTTTTCCTTTACTTGTCTGTTTCCTCTGTGTGGAAACTTCCTCCTTCCTTGTCTGTGCCTAAGCAACCCAACTTCACCCAAACGCTGGGTGGCCCACTTCTTCAGTTATGAGGAACACTGATCTTCCTAACTATAAGCATTTATAATGTGAGCCCATTTCACATGTCCCAGGCCCTCTGCTTCCAGCATGTATCTCAAATGGCACAGTTCAAAAATGACCATCTCCTGGTGCACACAGTGCCCATCTCATTTTACCACACACAAAGCAGTCTTATTCAGTCAAGTATATACTGGATCCCTGGTAGTGATTAGGGTTTTGTTCTTTCAAGTCTCTGCGAGTTTGCATGTGATCTGCTTTGGCCAATGAAACAATCTGAGTAGGGAATAGCAAAGCCAAGTGTTGGTAAGATCTGTGTTTTGAGTGAGACACGTATGTTCTGGGGGCAGCTAGGAGACTACTGCGGCTAAAGAGGGAAGATGATGAGTCCAAGAAGTCATAGGAATCAGACCATGGGGGTGCTTTGTAAGCTACTATAAGGACTTTGGATTTCTCTGAATGAAATGATAGCCACTGCAGGGATCTGAAGAGTGACATGATCCAAGGAGGGTAAAAGAGGATGTAGCGAGTCACTGGGGAAGAGCTTAGAGAAGGCATCTTTCAGTGTGACCTTTCCAACCTTCATTGCAGGATTTTTAAAGTTTTCCAGATTATTTGATCTTGAGGGCAGAGTGAGAACCACTGCTTCATAGGACCTGGGGAACTGATAACAAAATATGTATCCCTATCTTAACCTCATTTCAATTCCTTTTCTAATCAAAAAGTGATGGCTGACAACTAATACTGCACTATCCCATCATTCCCCTAATTCAGCCCCTTTGAAGGGGCTAAAAAAGCCATAGTGGTGGGAGGAAAGGAGACACGACTAGTGCACCAATCAGTGACACAACAGTGATTGCTATAAAACATAAGGATGATTTATGGTGCCTAAATATCACTTTGAATTTCAGAAAAATAGAATTTTCTTAACTTTTAAAAAACACAATACCTTGTTTTTCACTTTAAATGACTTCAAGGTAAAGTTTACGGAACTCTTAGATTCTAAGATCAAAAAGTACAATCATTTTTCACATGAAGTAACCAAATTTTTATACCTGAATGATTTATGAAAAAATATTTGACATTAATTCTATAAATTGAAGTTTCAAGACAATTCCAACAGATTTAGAGAACCAAACATGTGATCTTCAAAAATTGCTACTCCGTTCTTCCTTATCTCAAGTTATGGAGACTTGCCCACAGGAAGTTTCTTTCTTGGAACCCTGCTCTTCTTGGGATGAAGTGTTTAAGGACATTGTGGTCTTGTCAGATGCCAGGTCCATCTGGTCCTGAAGCAGGCAAACCTCTCTGATGGTCAAGGTGAACTAGTAACACTACTGATAGTCACTTGGAATTGACTTTGAACAAGGATATTTATACATGTATATGTAAATATACTTAAAACATACTGTCACTCAACAACCCGGCCAAAATAACATGTTGCAAAAATCAGCACAGAGTACATGGCGAATAAACCTTTACAGTATGAAAGGATGAAGAATTTGATGATTTTTGACTTTTCTAAAGAGTACTTACATAAATTAAAAGAATGCAGTCTGGGAAGCTATATATTTAAAATAAAACCAAAGGGAAAAAGCAGAACTTCCTGTAATTTAGGCACAAAAGCAGTTTCGTTGCCTTTATTAAATGCTAAGACCACTTTATTATTAAGGATTGTTGCAGTAGGGTGTTTGTTGAAATACATCAAGAAAGGTGGTTAAATAAAGTTAAACTTACATGGATTATATGAATGTTTACTTGCTATGCCTAATGACAAGAAAAGTCATTTCCTATATCCTTCTATTATATCTACTCACTAGAAAATTTTGTTAGGAATGGAAACTTGGTTTAAAAATTTTTCAGTGTTGTAAATAATTGGGAATAACTGTGCTATTATGATAAGGTGAATCTTTGCAAAAATATTTTCATTACATAGAATCAAATGCACATTCAAAATTGTTATAATGAGAATTAGGAAAACAATCCGTGAATGGTTTCAGTATACTAATGGAAGGTATACATATAACCTTGCTGACCCAGAACAGTCACAAACTTTGCTGAGCAAACCCTGGATTTTTAAATATTACATATTTTTTTAAGTCAGTTATTACAAGATAAATACAAACAACAAAATATAATAATAAAAAAATCTTCAAAAGCTACAGCATGGCCCATAGCTTAAGTTAGAGTTTGGCACTTGGAACAAAGCGCCCTCAGTCAGCTTTGCAAAGACTACACTTAAAGAAAATTATTTTCACATAATTCCTCAGTGCTGCCTCATATCATAGTAAGTGGGATCCATATATCTCTATACTCCAAGAAGAAGGGAACATTCCAGTCACCTCACTTAATTATGCAATTCAAAGTAAGTTCTTAAAATTACTTTCCTATCCCATCTTTATTCTGTGTAATAATCCTGCTCTGAAAACTTAAATTACATAATCGTTTCCTTTCCTACTTAATACTGGATAACATTTCTCATGCTGATGTCTAAGCAGCATGTTGACCTAATATTAGTGTCTCTACAAATTAAGGATTGCATATTATCAAGCCTCATGTTTTCAAATTTGTTGAGAGAGAGTGAGAGTGCACTTTTCTTCGGCTCTGTCACCTGATTCTTAGGGGTCACTCTTAAAACAGAAATAATGAATACCAAATAATGACATGGACTCTTGATTACTCAAAAACACCTAATTTCAGATATTACCAAAATGAACTAGATAAAACTTTTGGTTTTATAGATCACAAATGGCCAAATATTGGGAATTGTTTTTGGAAATTATTTTTTGGGGAAAATTTTATTGTGTAGCTATAAGAAAAGCCACAGGGGAAGTGCTTTGGTCTGGAAGAACCACGCCTATTCCTAAACTACAGTACAGAATGACATACATCCACTATTTAGGTAACAAAACAATTATTAACGTAAAATACAATTTTATGAAAAGCTTTTAGGATATTCCAAATCACCTTATACAGATATCAGAACAAATAAATAGAATCTTATGTAGACAAAAGGCAATCAGTGAAGCAAAACCTTTTACCAGTATTTGGTCAAGTGGTTAGTTTTTGGCAAATTAACTAAATTCTATAGAAGGCATACAAACCAAGTTTTCTAGGGTAGTTCATCAAACAATAAAGTTTTCAACTAGAATCAAATTTGATTTGATGGGAAGTCCAATCTAAGTTATTAAGCAAGAATAAGGAAAAACACAAAGAGTATTTCAAATATTAGTCTTTCAGTAAAGGATTAAGAGAAAAAAATAACTGATACAAAAAAAATGAAATAGCTTCAACATTTAAAATAACGCCCCCTGCAAAAACTCCTGAACACAAAAATCATAAACAAAACTGCAGAATATAAGTGAAGAGGTACCAGTTACATATAAATCCAACAAATCCTTATTTGTCTCAGCTTTACTAAGTTCTAAGTCTACCATCTTCAGTTACATGCCTGATTACTGTTTTCTTTATACATTTTACAATAAACAAAATGAGCTCTTGTAGCTCATAGAATTTCACTGTTACCACTGGTTCAACTCTCAAATCTCTAATTATGGAAGCAAAGACTAAACTTAGTCAAACCTGTAAGTCACTTTCAGACAATGGTAAACACAGGACAGAGGTTATATAATCAATTATCAGAATTAGCAGAGGCAGGAAAAACCTCCCTTCTGCACCCCCAAACACACAACATATTTAAGTGCTATTATATAAGCAGGTGCTACACCTTGGATATTAAGTGAGGAAGACCTTTCCCAGGCCATTCCCAATTCCCTGTCTCAACTCTTCAAGGGAGTAAGAAATACATTATGTACTAGAAGACAGACATGGGAATGTTCTTGCCTAAAAGAAACAATTTCTGGCTTCTTTATCTCTGGAATGTTTTAATAATAACCATCAACACAAACTTTTTGGCTTTCAGAAATCTTCCTAAATTAGGAAGAAACAAGTCTAGTTCACATTTTTACTATCAGATTTATCTTTTTGACAAATTTACCCAGTTGAAAACAAACAAACAAAAAAAAACCCTAAGGTCTTCCAATAACTAATTTCAAAATTTCCAGGTTTATCAGTTAAACAAAAATTCTGCTTTTGATATTAAACAATCATAAATACACACACATTATGCAATTGCCTGTTTATTTAGTGGCACCAGTTTTGCAACTAAAAATTATTTCTACTTTTCATCTCACATACAATCTGCAACCATTCATAGGCTGAATGCAATTTCTGCAAAGGACTTGAAAACAAAATTACATTCTTAAAGTTAGAACTGAATTCACATGTTTCTTTGGATCAGGAGATGGTACATCATACAACATACACATGGAATTTCTTTGAATATTTGGATCACATAACCTGCAAAGTTGATAAGTTAATGTGGAGAATTCTGCTACACATTGTGTTTAATTTCTGCAGTTAGTCTTATATTTTAAAAAATAAATATATAATGCAACATGCTTTTAACATGTACATGTCTCCCCACTCAAAACAATTACACAAATGAAGTAAAGGAAATTATTTCAACTGTGAAACCAATCAGTACTGGAGCATTGTCACTAAAATATATTTTCCTACAGATATGCTGTTGAATTACTCAATGACCAACCAGGTAAAGACAATAGTTACTACATTTTCAAAAGTCCCCAAAATGCTAGGGCTGTAGCTCAGTGGTAGAGCACTTGCCTATCATACACAAGGCCCTGGGTTTGATCCCTAGCCCTGCCAAAGTGGGGTTGGGTGGTATTGATTCCAAAAATGGGGACTTAAAAACTTTAACTGAACATTCAATTTTTCAATAGACATTAACAATTTCATAAAAATTTTTTCACTAATGATTTTTTAAAAAATCTTATTAATCCTATACATTGGTGGCTATTTAGGTTAGATCCTATCTCTAACATTTTGTATTAAGTACTTAATTCCTTAGAATCTGAAATGAATTTAACATTTAATGAACTCTAATACCAAAATCTTAACACCTGAGTAAGACCTGACAGCTAATGTGTTGTTTGTTAATGTTATAGCTGCACTGAAGAGGGTCAGAAACATTATAGACACAATTTCCATTTTACTTTTCTGCTGAATTTCAAGAGTGGCAAGTCTTAGAGAAAGACATTATCCTCAAAAGTAGTCCCCCAAAAAAGTAGTCCAAATACTGTTTTTTCACCTTTATAAACTCTTTCCCCTGAAATAGTCTTTCAATATCAGATTCGAACTAGGCCCCCTTCCACCTATTCAATCTTTTAAAAAGTAAAACAATTCCTTAAAATAGATTCAAGTTATTTTTATACCCTTGGAATATTTTATGGGCTCTGTAGGAAAAAGAATGATGTCCTACTATGCTATAATCTGGGATCTTTTTTTGGGGGGGGGGGGGTCCTGGGGATCGAA
The DNA here is from genome assembly GCF_902686445.1 of Sciurus carolinensis. Taxonomy (NCBI): domain Eukaryota; kingdom Metazoa; phylum Chordata; class Mammalia; order Rodentia; family Sciuridae; genus Sciurus; species Sciurus carolinensis. The sequence continues at coordinate 160,018,549 of NC_062214.1, read as the reverse complement.
CCCAGGGCCTTGTGCTTATAAGGCAAGCACTCTACCGACTGAGCTATCTCCCCAACCCCCCTAATCTGGGATCTTAATTGGGAGGTAATGAACCACTGCAACACTGTAATTTTTAGGGAATTATGTATACTATATGCATTTTCCTGGGTGAAGGAGTCCTTATGATTCATCTGTCTCAAAGGGCCTGTGACTCCCAAAAAGTTAAGAACCCCTGCTAAAATGAATTTCTGTCACTCACTGTACCAAGTCAAGATAGTACTAATTCTGTTCTGTAACTACTCAATCTTATACATATCTAGCTTCCTTCAGAAAGTACCATACAAATGCAAATATCCCTAAACTCTTTTTTTTTTTTTTTTTTTTACTAGGAGGACTACATAAAAGGAAAAGAAAAACTAAACAATTTTTCTAAACATTTAGCTTAATGAAAAACTGATTAGTAGAAAACTGGTTTGGGGAGCAATGAAAGTAACTGAAGGGCTGTGTTTTACGGTAAAGAAATACTGTGTTTTTCTTAGTTCTATATTAAGGAATCAGTACTTTTTTTATATATGATTGCAGGATCAGTATCTTTTGCCATCATCTTCCTTTAAAAACTAAATACTCAAGCAGTGATTCTTGCTGGCTTATCTGGTATAATGGTTTTTGAACACTTAAAGCCAGGTCCAGGTTCCTACCACTCTATCCCAAGTTTACTTATTTTCAGCCTGGTTTAACAAGTACTAATTGGTCTTGATGAGGTAATGCATTAAGTTTTCCTGCTCACGAAAATGAAATTGGCCTGTTTGGAAGGGGGGGGGGGGGCAATGGTGGTGAGAGACAGACAGACAGACAGACAGACACACATGTAGAGGAAATGAGGGCAATATTTTCATGCAGGATAAGGAAGAAAAAAATTTATTTCACTTTGTTTTTGTTTTTTTTTTACTTAATCCTTTCGCCCATCTCATACAAGATAGGTTGAATCTTGAGTTTTTCCAATTAGCATCCCCACTCACTGGTTAATATAAACAGGAAACAGTGAGAGCAGAGGCCACTAGCTTACAAAACAGGTAAAAGGAAGAGACTGTGTTGAGGTGAACAAAAATGAAAAATGCTCTTGACAATAAAGCAGAGCCAATGCCTCTCCTTATTTCTGTAGAATGATAACTAACACTCAACTGATATATTTTTGACCAACATACAGTATCATACATTTAGAAAATGTGTTCTTAAATATTTCAAGCATACTCTGAATATATAATTTAAAACAGATGCTAACAAAAACACATGGCACATCATTGAAGGAAATACAGTAAAATTAGGCTTCTAAAAATGTTAAAACATGAAGATTGCCTGATGCCTAAAAGAAAAACTATGACTAGTCACTCAATTAAAAAATGGCCAGCTCATTAGCAGTATTTGTAAGCAAAAGTATATGAAACTCCCTAAGGTCCCTTCAAAGAATAAATATTTATATACTGAAATGTTTACATATCTTTTCTAGTACCAAATCCTAATAATGTAAAAATAGCAGAGTTGAGCTAAAAGTATATGCCATGAAATTCAAAATTAAAATAAAAACTAGAAGGAAAGCAGTACCTAATTTCATAAGTTTTTTTTTTTTCTCCAGAAATCACATGTTGAATGCCCAGATGAATTTGCCCAGTAACGATGGGTAGTGATTTTAAAATATACAAATGCATGGTAATCATTTGGCTAAAATTTGTCAACATGGGCACAGTGTGATAAAGAAAAGAAGACAGAGATTTACTTAAATAAAATCAGTTTAGCTAGAGATACATATTTTTTAAATGCCCTAAACTCAAACCCCATCTGTATTCCCAGGGTTAGAGAATTCTATGCAATCCACTACTTATTTCTGACTTGCTGCTGCCAACAGGATAAGTGATGGTCATTCATTTTAGACAATTCAGAATACTAAATAGACTTAAGCCTTGCTTCATCAGTCTAATTCTATTCTTATGCTAAGATAAATTTTCTTTTGAATGAGATTGTTTAGCTTTGGGGAGGAGAAAATAAACAGAAGAGTTTTCAGGTGAATAAAAGAAGCAAAATGAGCTCTTTAGGGCAGAGGCATGCCTTTTGTTCAGGAAAATTCCTGGCAAACAGAAGGTAGGCAACATATATGTCTATTTTTTTTTTTTTTGATGAGTGATCCAGTTATAATACTAATATACTTTAGATTATTAGTTCTGCTCAAATGCAAACTCTTTGAAGATAAGGTCCCACTTAATCTATTTATAGTCTTGAATTTAACCTAGATCAGTGTTTTGTAGGTAACAATCAAAACACTTTGTGGAAAAACTGAGTTATTAGCTAGATTAATATATGGTCAAATGCATGATCACTGGAATTCTGATTATTTGAAGTATATAACTGATTTATTCTCTAATCCAGATTTCTTAATGTTACGATATTTGCATAAAAAATTAAGCTGGAGCAACTGCAATAATTCTCTAGAAACAAATTAATGTGCTACAATTAAAAATGTTTGAAGATGGATCTAAAACTGAGTAAGTACCACTTGGATTTTTTTTAGAAGATAATACTAATACAGAGAACTATTTCTTTTATCTGTAAAAGTATATTCCTAAAGAAGGTGGAAATTAGGAGATCTTACCTTGTTAAAACAATAAGAAATAGGTAAATGAAGTTTTTTTAATTTTAGTAAGAGTCTGCTATACAAAACTGAATTTCTGGCTAACAGAAGTAAATTGGGCTTATCATAATATGGTATTTAAATGAAAGTTTAATCTTAATAAATCTACATTATCAGGCAAGAACTCCTCCCTCCCTCCCCCACAAAAAAAAAAAAAAAACCAGAATACATCCAAAAATTCTGAGGCAATGCCCTGAGATGCTAATTAGTATTAAAAAAGAGTGGGGGTTGAGAATTTAAGAGGTACAAAAATGAAGTGCACTGAAGAAGTGCAAAAGTGCCTTTTAAGTGTGGCTGGTTTCTCACCATGACCATTACCCCAGGAGTCAAGCAGTCTGCTATTACAATATTTAGTTCCTTTCTGTATTTTTACAATGAAAAGTTATATCTAGTATGGCAGTGTTGACTCATGTGGAAAAGATTTAGTCTTCTCAAATCACACTTAAACACAGTTTTCTCTTATTTCCAGCCAATTTCAATATGAATAATTTTAACAGGAGTATATTGATTTTCTCTTTTTTGTTTAAAGACTCTCAAAAAAGATTATAGATATGCTGTACTATTATGGTTTGAAATATAGCTTTCCATCATGTTTTACTTATGGTTCAAGTTTTGCATCTCAAAAGCTACCACAATCCAGTTCGACATTTTGAAAATTCTGAAACTAAAAACTTTCAGTTATCATTAAAGTCAAGGAACTGGTTTGTTGTGATAGGGATTCAGCTTTCAGTACTGGCATGTTTGGTAATCAATTTATACTAGTAGCACTGATATTCATTAAGTGCACATTAAATGCTTGCAAAGTCATAACTTAGAACATTATCATACTTCGCACTCTACCACAGATTTAGACATTAAGCATTTATTGTAAGTTAAGTAAGAAATTAGTTCTGTAACTCCAACTTGTCGAAATTTCTAAATGTAAATAGTACTTCAGTTTTTCTTCGTTCATGCTGGATTAAGAGATAAATTAAATACAATTAAATTACATTTAATTACCTCACAAATAAGGGAGATACTGAAAAGAGGTTGCTGGTATGTAACTACTTAAATCTGAGACATTTCACATTACTTTTCCTATATTTCCCTAACTTTACATTAGCTTTAAGGCTATATATACAAATATGTATATTTCCAAGTTAGGGGGGGGAAACAAATAAAACAAAAAGTTTTATACTAACTTTATACACAAACTTCTGATTTTGTATTTAATGTTGTATTTTAATCTTACATTTTAATAGTTTCCTAGTGGAGAATCTGCCTACTACTGGTTCATTTACATGATAATAAATACAATATTCAACCTAGAAAGACAAAAATACAGAAGGGCACAGAACAGTAGTCTTTTCAATGTGACAGATTGTAAAACTTACTTTCACATGCTTAATCAGAAGAATTTAAGCCTAAATTAAATTAGGTATGTTTATATCTACAATTCCTTAAGCTTTGAAATTTATTTTTAAAGGCCAACAGCTAAATATTATCAACATGCTATATTTCAAATCACAAATACATCTTAACCACTTGGATTCTAAAGACATGGGCCAATTAAAAGTCACAGGCAAACACACACAAACACACAGGTACCTACCATAGAGTGTTAGATTGTCAAACTTTGACAATTATTTTAATTAAACAGTAGGCAAATTCAAGCTAATGTATATCTTAATGAAAAGTAAGCAGCCTGAAAGAAATTTATTTTAAAAACAAATTAAGGAATAAGAGAGACTTAAATCTTTTAGTTTTTCTAATGGAAGGAAAACAATGTCTTCTGTGCCTGAAATAGTATTGTCCAATTAAAAGAGACTAACATCTTTCCCTATGAGAAAACTTCTCGTTTACAATGGTATGGTGTTTTAAAAGGCCGGGGTAAAAGAGGAATTACACATACATGATTAAATTTCTTGTTTGTTAAATCAAGCTTTATTGATAAAATGGAATTCAGAATATCTAGGAACAGCAGCAGGCCCAGCCAATCATGATAGCAAAAATGTGGCAGTCTCCTACTATATGTAGGAAGCTGCTGCTTATCAATTAGTAATTAAATGTAAGGACTTGTAAAAGAGGTGCAAAGAATCAAGGCATTGTAGCCCCAAGATTGATATTCTTATGAATATACTGTATTACCTGCAATACTCACGGCAACAAGGAGAGAACATCCTGAAAAATAGTTAAATGAAGAGAGTGGCTTTATCAACAATGCCAATCCCTTGCCAAGAACATTAAGATAGTTTTCCATAACTCCTGGGATATTCAGCTTTGTAAGATTTTGAAATTCTTCTCCATAATCATGTGCATGTTTGAGCACCTAGCTGACATGGCTGCTGCTCTCCCTGTCCCAACCCCAAATCCAAACATAACATGACTTGAAGGGCTATATATCTGTTGCATCACACAACAAGCCAAACATTTCTTGTATCTTCAATAGTGATTTTAAAGCAGTTCATAATTAAATATGAGCATTTTGTACAAGGACAATTACACTTTACAAAAAAACAAAATCATACAACAAAAATTGCTGGAGTCTGATTTACAACATGAATTATGGTTTGAAATCACGTTTACATAAGTCTCAAATTTACAAAAAAAAAAAAAAAAAAGAAAAAAAAAAGAAAGAAAAATCAGTTCTGGGCTAGCTGTTGTACTGCTGAAGTTCTCTGGTGTAATCACTCTCACCCATGCCATATCCCCTTCCTTAAGTTGAGGCTGGATGCTAAAAGGTTCAACAAAGTTGAGTTGTACTCTCCTTTGGAAGTGAAGGTAAACTCCACGGCTAGATGAGTAGTTTTACCACATGTCATCAGTTGATGCTGAGTCCTTTATAAAAGGAAACAAAACAAGGTACTAAATAAAAGCTTAAAGGTGCCAGAGTATATACTTTGTGGAAGTGTAAGAGTGGTAAGGCCTTGTAAAGCTGTCTTTTAGAACATCAATTTTTTTAAAAGAATATGTAAGTGTGTATATATGGAATATCAATATATAAATTGTTCCAGGAATTAACCTTCCATTTTGTTTCTGAAAAATATTGGAATGATTTTACTGTGAGGCTGACCAAATGTGTCACTAAAGCAATAAAACTATGAAAAAGGACTCTTTGATAAGATTCAATTTTTTTGAACACTGCTTCTATAAACTTTTATTACATCATAACAGATTAAGACTTCAAATGAGATTTTAGCAAGCTTCATAATGTAATAAATGAACTATTTCAGAGCTGTGTCCAAATGATTTCAAATTATCATATTCCTATAAACGTAACAGAATTGCAAATGGAAACTTAATTAGAGATATATGGCATTCAAATGTTTGTTTATAGAAACAGAACCCTAATATTTAAATGAAGAATATACTTCAGAATTTTAGACAAAAGTATTTCCACGCATTAAAAACTACTTACTAGAACGTTCTGAAGTTCTGTTGTAGCTATAAAGCTCAGATTAGTTGAAGATTCTGATAGAAATATTATCCCAATTATAAATTAAAATTTGGTGGAGGCAAGCCTTCTGAAGTTGACTGTAGAGGCTTTTATAAGAAACCAGAAAAAAAATCAAAGGAACTTCTTTTTTGAGAGAGGTGGCCACTCACCAAGATTATGTCCTCAATCACTAGTACTGTGGTGCAGGCAGAGATCAGAGCAAGCAGAGTTCAGAGCAATCAATCAGGGGTGTGTGTAAGAGAATGGGTGCAGTGAACAGCTCTGCAAAAACAGGTAGGAAGGATATGCATTTAGAGTGGAGGGGAAGGAAAAGCAGAGGGAGCTAAAATACTACTTACAGTGTCATCATTTTTGTAAGGATTCAGTCTATTGTAAACAGCTTCAATTACATTCCGCCTAAATTTTAAAAAAATACAGAAGATTAATTTTTCAGAAAGTACAACAATGCTTAATAACTCACAGTCAGGTGTTCACTAAAATTTCAATGGTAATCTTACATGTATAAATCACTTAGTTTCTACTATCAGTAAGCCAGCCTCACTTTAGGATATTTGTGCACCAATTTTAGATTAGAGGTGAATTTACTCAAAAATGTAGCATTCCACTAACCCAGTTAATAGAAGACTGAAAGTCATGGCTTAAGACAACACCCCACCTCCCCAAATTAACAACAGGCTATACGAACTACTATTTGAACTGGAGGCTGAGTCACCAATGGTAATGCCAATCTAAAGACATAAAACTAGTTATGAAGTAGAAGTAACTCCAACATCTGTTATGATACAAATAATTCACATATACTTTATATTTAAATTTCTGCTTTTCTTAATGTACCAAATAAGAAAAAAACAAAAACAAAACAAACAAAAAAAACTCTATTAAAATCCAAAATGTCAAATTTGACATTTCCATGACAAATCAGGAATTAGTTTCGGAATAGTATTTTCATTTAAAAATCTGTTAATGGTCCTTAGAAATTTAGTGCCCTTATTTCCAAAACGGGTTTGAAACAATTTTATAGACAATCACAGAAGGTCATATGAAATGTTTCCAAAAATAAAAGCTTCAAACAGGAACTTTTACAATAACTAGTGAAATGATTGGCTACATCTGCAAAATACAGTGGAGAATCAAGGAAATCAGTCCATTGTATATCTTTGTAGGTCAATTATTTGGATAATTGAGATAAAAATGCTTTAAGCATTTGATTATAAAAATGCTTGAATTCTCCGAATTAAGTGCAGAAGTAAACTTAATATTTACCCCAAACCAGTTCACTCTACAAACTAAAGTGGAAAAAGGCCAAGAAATGCATCCTACCATGTTCCCTGACACACACACCAACTAACCAGCAATCAATAACCAAAAACAACTGGGAAAATGAAAGATACAGAAACATGATTCAGAAGTTGGAAGAGAAATCTTTGGGATGTTAAGTCTGTCTAGGAATTGACAAAATAAAATTACACTACTACTAATAACAACAGATTTTAGTAGTGCCATGTAATTTAGTTATGAGAATTTTTTTCTCTATGAGAAAATCAATGTCACCCAGCTTCCACTAAAGACAATCTTCAGCATAATACATAATACAGAAGTTACAAACAACAGTATTCTGGTATCTATTTCTAAACAAGCACCAAATATCCTAACACCAAAATACTGACATCACAGGTTAAATATTTTGAAAACACAGGTAAATACATTATTTTAAAAAATTAGGTAAAAACACACTTGATCAAGGAACACAACAATATCATATACTGAAAGAAAGCTTAAGTGTGCAGAATGTAACTTACTTGCTTGCCAATTCACCCCCTGGTGGGAGGCTGGGGATGTTCTCACTTGCTAATGTGCGCATCACATGGACTAAGTCGGGGACGCCTTCTCCCTGCTTCTTTATGATTTCTGGGAATCAGAAGTACTTTTTTTGTAAGTGTTATCCAAATTTAATTAATTAAAAAAAAAACTGAAACAAAGATAACTTAAGGTTCTAAAGATGGCATTTACCATATCTGAGATTTTCTAAACTGGTATATCATTTAAAAAAAAAAAAAAAAAAAAACAGACTAACTTCAAAGAATGAAAACAATCAAGATAAAACGTGAAAAGAAAAAATATTTCATGTTAAACAACGTGTTACATAGTCAGGGACATGTGTACGAATGAAGATATCTTTTCTTAAGATGTCAACTAGTTACTTCTGAGGAGACCAACTCCTCTCTTTAGACTGGATACATGTTTCCTGAACTTTGTCCTGTAAAATACATTGCATGAATTTTTTTAAAAAATTTAAATTTAAATTCAAGAATTCAAGATTTGAAAAAAATAATCTTTAAGTATGGAAAATTTATTGATCATATACTAACTCAAATCACTTTTACATCATATGTTTATATTTGCAAAATGATACTGAAGTAGCATGCACATGTTAGGTCATATACTTGAACATCACTCTCAGCTCAATTTTCTTTAAAATATCTTTGAACAATGTATAGATACATAATACTGTTTCCTTCATTGATTACTTGAATGGAAAAGATCTAAATTTCATGACAAAAATTTTTAAAAAATGAAAGATATAATAAATGGCACTACTGCATTTAAAATAATTTCAAAACATTATTAAATGGGTATAGTAGTGTTATGCAGATGCACATTGTTTTTTAAATCACAGAATATCAAAAACTATGAACAAAGAACCTTCCAAAGAACTCTAAAACTAAGTATAGAAGTCTTCACTGGGAGTTTTAGTACATTTACTCTACATGCAAATTCAAGTCAAAGGTATTTATAGGTTATATGTTCAAGTTTTGTTTTTCAATGTTTAAAAACAATATTTTCTTTGTCATTACTGGGCAAGAAATTATCACTTTAATTCTCCATCTGTAAATACCTTAGAGGATAACAATGCATATAAAGATCTTTCATCCTTTGATCAAGCCTCAAAATATTAATTCATCATTAAAGGCACATATTAAAAGACAGACATTCGCTACCCACAAAATTTCTTTAAGTGGCTCAAATTGTCCTTTTAGAATAAAGGTCAAATTTACCATGTATTATTTTTGTCTTTTTTTTTTTTTTAAACCAGTCTTAAGTCTGAATAAAAAGCAAGGATCTCAGATTTGGTTTGCCAAGTTCCTTTATTGTTCTTTAACATCTAATATATTTATTCTACATGATTCTAATGCTGGAAATCTGCTATACAAAAATAAAGGGATTTGATGTTTACCTAAGCTACACAATTTCACAATCTAAAACTGTAATACACTTAACACACAGTCTCTACTAAGCCAATACAATAATGTGGATAGATAACTAGATACAACAGAAATGAACACTAATGATAAATTCAACCAATGATGGTTTCAGGTCCAAAAAATCATTACTCTGAATCATCTAAATTTGATGTATCTTGTATTTTGTTAAAATTTAAGTTAGGAAGTTTTAACTGTAAAGAAAAATTATAGGAAAACAAATTCTTTTAAAAAAATTGATGAGAGGCTTTAAAAATAGTTAATATCTCCTATTCCTGTGTAGGATAATCCATTGAAACTATCTGAAAAATCAATACTATACTAGCCTTGCTTCTTTCTGCTTTTAAAAAACAGAAATGAATTTTAAAAAGTATTCCTTTAACTGCTCTTGGACTATACATTTTAATTATAACTGTAAAAAACTGAGTCCTTTTTATAAAGAATATATATGTATAAATTATCCATATTTCATATACATATGTACAAACACATTGTTCTTTCCACCCCAGCCCCCCCAACCCCTGCTTCCATCAAATTTGAGGGATTCTATTAGTTATCTTCAAATTAGCAATTTTAAAGCTTAGGTAGTCAGTAGCAAAGATTTTTAAAAATAAATACACATTAAGTATAATTTTAAATTGGCTTCTTTAGAAGGACCACAAACTTAATAGTAATCTGGTTAAATAATGTGCTGAATCCTTTCACATCCCCACTCAAGTATTTAGAAGATCACAGACAACAGGAGAAAGAAGAATCTAAAAAGCTTTGTCCTTTACTACATTGTAAACAGAAATGTCAAAAAATGTTGAAAGCAAATAAAATGAGATTTAGTAGGGCACAATAAATTTAGTTAAGGCATGTATTTAAGGAAAGAAATGAGAAAGAAAAAGGTATATAGTGCCTATTTTGAAAACTGCAATATTTCTTCACTTAAAACACACAATATCTTTCACAATGCAAATAGTTACACTCTGTCTTTAAACAGCTGCAGTTTTTAATGAAATATTTATTCTTTAGCTGCAGTTTCATCAAATCTACCTAAGAATATCATATTTAATTTATGATACATAATCTCCAATTAAATGGTACAAGTATTAACACTTCAACATGTCAAAAATATTGAGTATTAATGTAAACTGTCCAGTTGTCAATTGCTTGATAAGTAATAAAAACTCAATATTGTAACAAAATTATGTAAAGTGAATACTTCATAAATAATCGAAAACTTACTTTAGAGGGTACACACTAAAAAGCAGCATTTCTAAAATTTGATCTCATTTCATAGTAAAAATAGTAAAGTACTTATTTCTTTAAATTAATAAGAAACATATATTCCCAAGTTAAAGTACCAAAACATTACAAACCAACTTATCCCTATACATATTATATTTATAGTTTCATATTTTCCCACTAATCAGCAGTTTAAGCCAATGACTTCATAGCATTCTAAATACTTATTTTACTGTCATCTATAGATAACTTAAATTGAAATTATTAATTTAAAACATAAAAATTCCAAGACTCTTGGTAATAGTGAGGAAAAATGCATTGAATACTAGGTCCAATGAATGAATACTAATAGTACAAACACATACTAGACATTATCACTATCAAGTGGAGGAAAGCAATAAAAACAAAATAGTTCTAGACAGTACTAAAAATCAAAACCAATCATGACTATTATATCAGCCTGATTATGACTGATATCAAACAGTAAAAAGGAAGTAAAATTAAGAAGCATACTTATTTTAATAATGTAGGCACTGTGGGATATTACAGTGTGGTAGGTCAATGCTTGCATGCCATTAGAAGTCTTTAACATGCAAATTACTGACATCAGGAGCCCAAAATGCATTTTTTTTTTTACAGTAAATCATATCAAGTTTTTCTGCTTATAGAAAATGCATTAACTATATGCTTATTATATGTATGCAATAAATGAAATTATCTAAGGAAACAATGTTTACACCAAGTAGTAGCTGCATCCAAGATTAAACTTTTTCAAATATTTAAAGGCATTGTACTTGAGAGGTACAAATACTTTTCTGTTTGTTTCAAGGTAATCTGCAGAATTATAAAAATATATTCCTAGAATTCCCAATTTACCCTTTATTTTATTTAGTAGTTACATTTCTGCTAGGTAGAGAAATATGCCTTCTATTCTAATCTATCTTATTAGGTGGGACAGTTTATGGCTCAGACAAGAAGCCATGAAACAATGTAAAACAAAAATTAAAAAGCTCTGGCATATGAAAGTTGTTAAGAACCAGGTTGTGACCTTCAAATTATAAAAGTAAAACAAAACAAAATAAACTTCTAGAGATTTTAAATTAGCAACACACAACTATTCACAGAAAGATGGTATAATTAAACAAACCACAAATCAGAATATCCTGGCATAAAATTACTAATGCCAGTGAAATTTTTCAAGAATTTTAGAGCCCGCAACATTTTGGCCTTTTGAAACAAAGTATCCTGAACAGAATGTATAAATTCGCGCTAGCTGTTATTTCTAGCATGTGAAGGACAACTGCATACATACTTCTAAAAGCTACTACAAAATGTCCTTTCCCATTTTTGCACACTAAAACTAATTGTTAAAGGCATATAAAAGCTCTAAAAGCTAAAATGTTAAAGTTTGATTGTGTTCAAGGTTTTTCTTTAATAAAGCTACTTATTTTTTGTTAAATGATCCACCTTCTACTCTGCATTCCAGGTACTTGTCCAACTCTGCCTCCTTCTTCACTGCTTCTGGTGATACTTTGGGTGCATTTGGAAAACAGATCAAAATCACACTCATGTTGTCTCGACTTCCCTGGGAAGAAAAAGTTTGAGAAAATATTTTGATTTTCTTTTTACTTTTCAAAGCCTTAAGACTCTTTGTAGCTATGCCAATTACAGTTACACTTGTGTTAGTGTATATGTTATTGTTAAGAAAAAAATATGTATATTGGGGGAGGGCAGTTGCCCCCACATAGCATATTAAATGTACAGTATAATCAACCCTCCAAAAAGACAAAAGAAACATTACAGATTAAATGCTACAGTAATAATCATTTCTAAAACTTCTATAAAGCAAAACTGTTTCTAAATATTTACTAATGGCTTAGTTAACTTGAAGTAATACCTAACATACATACAAACAGAAACATCATTTACTCCAGATATCATGGTAGAAAATGCTAGTGGTATTCTTTACAATTAGGATTTGTCCTATTTTATATGTATATTTGACAAATGTACATTTAAAATAATTATAAGTTTGGGGCTAATACATTTTGCTTCCTAAGTAGCAATATGGAATCAGAAGTACAACTACATATATAATAAAGTTTATAAATCAATTTTTAACTCTTCTTAAAAAAAAAAAAACTGACAATTTGGTAAGTACATTTATTTAAAGATAATCTGAGTATGCAAACTACTGTAATTAAAACACTTGCCTTCCCTACATCCTCCTTCCTATCAGTTATTGGAATTAACTTTGACATTTTAAGTTCTTAATTCAATTATATGGAAAAATGAACCTTACAGCATTAAACCACAAACAATACAAATAAACTAATATTAGAAAGACAATCATGGAAGAAAAGTACTTGAGGCAAATGTTAAGGTATCAAATAAATTTTGGGGATATGGGGGCACTGAAGGTTGAACTCAGGGACACTCAACCACTGAGCCACATCCCCAGCCCAATTTTGTATTTTATTTAGATACAGGGTCTCACTGAATTGTCTGGCACCTTGCCATTGCTGAGACTGGCTTTGAACTTGAAATTCTCCTGCCTCAGCCTCCTGAGATGCTGGGATTATATAAGCATGCACCACCAAGCACCCAGTTCAAATAATTTTTTAAAGTAGAGAAGAATGCAAAAGAGATAAAGTAGAATCTGAATCATAATTTACTAACAATTCTCAAGAAGAATTTTAAATTTAGGTAATAAGTACTTAATTTTCAAAGAGAGTGCTACTTTCATGCACACTAAGTGACAACACATGCACCTTAAATCATTATTCAGTCCCACAATTGAGAAACTGATAGCATGCACTATCAAGTTTATAATCTATTGCCTTTTGTGTTGGATGTTATATAAACCTAATTTCTAAGTGTGATCAGATTTTAAGATTTTAAGTTTAGTTGATTGTATGCATATAAAGCTACAGAGAATATTATGTTGACTTTTTGTTTCTGCATGTTAAAAGAAAATCAAACATATAAACCTCAGAAAGTTTTACAAAAATCATCATTTGTTTAAAAAAAAAAATCAAAGAATGAATTAATGAGCATTATTAACAAAATAGAACAAAGATTGTGGCTCAGTAGTAGAGCGCTTGCCAAGCATGTGTGAGGCACTGGGCTCAATTCTCAGTACCACATACAAATAAATAAATAAATAAAGGTTCATCAACAACAACAAAAAAACCCACTTAATCTAAGTCAAGGACCTAGATTTTCTAGTCTTAACACTGCTACTAAGCTGAATAATACTGTAGAAGTTAGTTACAACTTCTCCAAGAAAGGAATCAGCATTAATTGGGTATATTATATGCTAGACTAGGTAATTATATAGAGATATGTGTATGTATGTGTATTCATTAATGTAAGTTCCCAACAGTCCTATGAATTAGATACTAATATATCTATATTTTATAGCTGAGAGAGGTTGAACAATTTGTTCAAGACTGAAGAGTACAAAAATAATAGAGGTAAGCCTTGTTTCCAGGTCTGTTTGACTCTTAAGTTCGCAGAACCTTCTCTGGTTTCAGCTTCCTCATCTGTAAAATAAAGGGGCTAAGCTAGCTTATCTATGTACAAGATCCCATTTGATCCTCCCAACCACCCCATGAAATAGGGTAATAGCTATCTTCTTTACAATTAAAGAAACTGATTTTCCAAAGAGTTTAAGTAGCTTACCTGAAGACATACACAGTCCTATACCAAATTTTTCTGACTTCATGTACTAGGCCATTTCCTATTATATCATACCAAATAATTACTGAAGTCCTTTTGTTGGTGCTACAGATTCATTAAACAATAGATGTATATTACTTCCATAAAATGTGCTGAGGTATCACATGGTAAAAATACTAAAAATTCTAAAAAGCTTTTCATTTCTAGGTACTGAGGCTAACCTTCCCCACTCTCACGCTTCTAAAACACATACTCTAATATACACTTTTCACCTCTGACAATCTACACAAGCTTAATCATGGTTAAAAACTAAACATTTAGATTATAACTCCTGCATAGATGGTAATCAGTTAATCTATTTCTAAATAAAAAGTTCTCCTTATATTTTCATAATCGGTAGATTATCTTGCAATTATGCCACAATCTTATTTCTGAAAACTACAGGCTCTAAGAGATTAAATGAGAGTACTAATTAATATGACATAAAATCATTTATGTTTTAAAAAATAAAGTCAAGCTACCTTATACAAACAGGTGTCGACTACTTCATTGCAAACTTTCTCAAGATCATCAGTGACTTCAAGTCTGGATCTTACAAAATCACAAAGCTCTTCATTTCCCATAACATCCCAGATACCATCACATGCAAGAATAATGAATTGATCATCTTCTTCAGATCTTTCAATATCATGAACTTCAGGTTCTGGTGAGACAAGCTGCTCTGTAGGACCTTTTCCATGGACACATTTGTAATCAAAATCCCCAAGGGCCCTTGATACAGCCAGAGAACCATTCACACGCTGAATCATTACAGAGCCACCTGCATTCTGAATTCGTTCTTTTTCCAGC
This sequence comes from Sciurus carolinensis, assembly GCF_902686445.1. Taxonomy (NCBI): domain Eukaryota; kingdom Metazoa; phylum Chordata; class Mammalia; order Rodentia; family Sciuridae; genus Sciurus; species Sciurus carolinensis. Next base: position 160,003,431 of record NC_062214.1, on the reverse strand, counting down.
GGATTACTTGGTTTATGATCTTGTGTGAAGAAGTGAACTTTCCTGTTCCTACAAAGTAAACCTCTTGAGTCTCCACAGTTAATGAAATAAGTATGTTGGGGAGAAATTAAGACACCCACAGCTGTTGACCCACTTCTATCTGCACCATGTTTCTTCTCTGACATAACTCTCATGTGTTCATCAATCTCCAGAAAACCTGTTCTGATTCCATTCTTTACATTTTCCACAGAAGGTGCTCCTGCAGACCCTTTAAAATCCTGGTTATTGGTGATGTGATCTAACAAATGCTCACAGCAGTATTTGGCAACCTGAGAACCAGCATGCCCATCATACACAGCAAAGAATGACCATGTTTCAAGTCCACTTGGCAAACCGATCACAGCTGTATGTGCATCCTCCATTTCAACACGCCAACCTTGCATGCTGCTTAGCCCATATCGCAACCCATTACCCTGCCCCTGGGCATTATGTTTTTCCATCTTTGGCTTGTCTAAAAATGCTCCCATTATGTCTTGATCCTCTAGGTCTGCAAAGGAAGAGAAATAGGAAAGTCAGTAACTGCCTTATAAGCAAAATACACATCCAACAACTTTTTTTTTTTTTTTAAGAGTTAAAGAGAGAGAAAAAAAAGTGAAAAAGAAACAAAGGAAGTTTTAAGAATTTACAACTGTTGTTGGGTATAATGGAGAGCCAATATGATACTCTAAAGGACAACTGCTTGAGGTAGGAAAAGAGAGCTAGCAGTAGCCATTAATTTATATGAATCAGACCAAGCATTTAAGGCTACACTGAACATTTGCAATCTTAAAACTAAGTTGTATGTAAGTCAATTAAAGAAAACTAAATGAACTTCTAGTACATACAAAGGCCTATTAACAAACATCTTGTTGAACATTCAGGAATTTCCAAAGATTAATTCCAAATTATCTAGTTTCATTCCCCCTATGTAAGCCTCCTGAAAAAGCAAAAAATGATCTACTTACAGTGCTCCAAAATTTTCATGTTCCTTCTTAAGCCTTTGCACATGCCACATTCCTTAATTGGAATCCCTTGCTTCTTTTCTCTACTTACAGAAAAAACCCACACCCATTCTTTAGAATTTAGTTCAAATTCTACCTCTTTCATGATATTTTTCTTTGTTTTCTTTTCTTTTTTGGGGGGGTGGAGTGGGGAGGGGCTTACCAAGGATTGAACCCAGAGGCACTCGACCATACAGCTACATCTCCAGCCCTAAGCACTGAATTGCTTAGTGCCTTGCTTTTGCTGAGGCTGGTTTGAACTCATGATCTTCCTGCCTTGGGAAGAGCCACTGGGACTACAGGCATGCACCACCTCACCCAGCTACCATGATATTTTTCAGTTTTTCAGAAAGCCAATGAATTATTAAATTACTATAAATGGTCCAGCCTCAATTTTCAAGTTACAAGCAATCATACATACAAATGACAAGTTTATTATATACAGCAAAATTAATCTGATATTCTATTATTCTCATGGTAATAAGATATATCATTATTATGCTCTATGACCACTAGGTATAAGTTATAAAGGAGATCAAAGGGTCCAGCAACAACCTTGCCGAGCTTAAAAACTCAGCTAATCTAATCATTTCCCAATACTCAGGAGTTAATCCCCTGGTCTGGAATAGGAGAGAGAGGAGAGACAGCTGGCAAGGAATTTAGGTTGGCCAATACTTCATTAATAAGAAGGTTGAGATTTGGGGTCCAAGAAATCAAATGAGCCACAATTAACCTAAAGGACATCTGAAAGAAGGAAAGAATAATGAAGAGAGAATGGAGATAAAGAGGAAACATGGGAAAAGTACTGAAAAGTCAATCAGTATGTGGCTCTGTGGCTAGGGAATGGATGGTGATGGTAATGCTAAACTCAAAAAGAAGAAAATCCTCCTAAGAGGGAAATAAAAATACTTAGTTTTCCAGCAAACTTTTCCCTTCCTTTTTCCTCCTAGGGTCAAAATGACAGAGAGAGAAGACTGGCAGATTATTGAGATAAAATATTTTACCTAACTCATTTGCCTCCTATAATGACTATAATTTGACTCCACTAATGGAAGGTAAAAACAAAAACAAAAACAACAAAAAAAAAAACTAGCCATCATGCATCCTTTATGAGTGGTATTTATCAGGTTACTTTTCTGGCCAAGGTAATATACATTAATGCAAGGATGAATACTTTGTAGAAAGGCTAATTTAAGGATGTGACCTTATTAGTAGACAATGTTTAATAAGAATTCTAAATCACTCTGATGTGTTTACAAACATTACCTTATTTAATCTCAACAACTTTATAAGGCAAGTACTTATGTTAACTCCAACTTGTAGATGATATCACTCAACTAATAAGTATAAAGGAATAAGAACTCTCATTCAAGTCTGTCTGACTCTAAGGTAACATTAGTAAGTCAGTAAGTCTCAACTCATGGTTACCCAACAGTCTTATCAGTGGATCTTTTGAAAAATAAAGATTTCCAAGTTGTAACCCAGGTATCTGTATATTTACAAAATCTCACATGTGACTCTGAGGCACAGCAAGGTTGCAGATAACTGGGAAAAAATCAGATATAAGGCCTGAGGTATAGAAGATGAGGGAAATGAGACAAAGACCAAAGAGAAAATCAGTTACCCTAAATTACAAGACCCTATTTACAGGCTAGAAAAAACAATGTGAAGCTTTACAGAAGAAAAGATTCTACCATCTTAAGGAAAAGAAAAAAAAAAAATAAAACATACGAGTGAAATGTATTAACTTAAACATGTTTAACAGACAAATCAACAAGAGCAGGAAAACAAACATTCTTCTACGAATTCCAAAACAGCATAAAGTACTAAAGAAAACAAGTTATGAAGAATGGGTTTAAGTTTTGACTCCACTACATGTATACGAAATGAAGAAATATATGTGTGTGTGTGTATATATAGTATATTTATTTTTTTATTTTTTGCATTACTGGGAATTGAATCCGAGACCTCTTAAGTCCTCTACCACTGAGCTACATTCCCAAGTCCTTTTTTTTTTTTTTTTTTTTTTTGCAGTGCTAGGGATTGAACCCAGGGCCTTGTGACAGGTAAGCACTCTATGAACTGAGCTATATGCCCAGCCCCTCTTAAAAATTTTTTGATACAGGTTCTTCCTAAATTGTCCAGCCTACCCTTGAACTTGTGATTCTCCTGCCTTAGCCTCAGGAGGAGTTGGGATTCCAGGCATGTGCAACTGCATCTGGCTTGGCTCTACTACTTAATTAACAGTGTAACTATAATAATTATATGACAACTTTTCTGAAACTCTTTCTCCATTTGTATAAGAAGGTACTAATCTTACAGAGTTATTATGAGGATTAAAAATGAAACACATACTTCCTACTGTGTCTAGCACATTATAAACACTAATATAGATGTTATTGTTATTTAATTATTAGACTGTTTTGTTTTCCCCTCGCCAGGGGAGGAATCAAGTCATGATAACCTTTATTCCTGGACACCAATTCTGACTATCCTTAAATCAAAAACAACTGAATGATAAACTTTCTGTCTTTTGTTCAGTGCTGGGGATCAAACCCAGGGAATCATGCATGCTTGACAAGAGCTCTACCACTGAGCTATATCCCTCCCTATCTCTTGCATGCTATCTGACATAATTTAAAACAGACTTTAAACACTTCATTAGCAAATAGAGGAAAGCAAATTTAATACAAGATGCCATTTCTGATCCATCCGGCAATAGCAAAAGTTGATAAGAATAGGGAAATAGGAACTCTCCAATACTGCTAATGGTAGAAAATAGTGAAGCTGAAGATGCTCATAAGCAACAATTCAACAATTCCACTTCTAATTATATTTCTCAAAGCCAATATTCTATAAATTGTGGGCTCCTAGGTGAGTAAATGAATTTAGTGGTGTGTGGCCTACATTTTAAAAAGATGAAATACAGTACATCCTGGATGACAAAGGTAGGTAAATACTATTCTTGAAGTTTCGATTCCAGAAGTACATTTTGTTTATTAAGCTGAGGTATATACTTCTTACTGTGGTTGCAGTCAAAAAGTTTGAAATATACTGCTTTAAAGAAACTCCCATCTGCCTAAGGTGATGTACACAAGGATCTTTTTAGAGAACTATAATAGCAAATGTTCATTAGAAGATAGAACAGACAAAGAAGGGAATACTATTTAGCGAAACAAATCAAATTATATCAACAGATAGTTTTCAAAAATAACAAAAGGCAATACACTTAATAATTCAGCAAAACAATTTTAAATAAACACATTTAAGTAAATATACATGTTCGGATAAAGTACAAAAATGGTTGCAAGCCCCATTTGTTGTGTTTACTGGTGTCCCCAGCACTTTGAATGGAGCCTAGTATATAGCAGAAGCTCCATATTAGTTTCTTAATTACTAGGAAAAAAAAAAAAAGAGAGAGAGAGAATACTTTCAGGAAAAGGCCCCAAAGGGGGATTCAACTGTATGTGTAACTGTGTTTCCTGGGCTTCATATAAGGTAAATTAACTCCTCCAAAAGTGACTTTTACTAAGAAGTCAAAAGTTATCAAGGAGCAATCAAAGAGCAAAAAACAAAACAAAATAAAACAAAAATGAAGTAAAAAGCACACATGATTCCCTTAAACTTATTCACCTTTATGTGAGATAAGATTGGGAGCTTGGATTTCTCCCTCATTCTTAACCGTAACTGGCATCCTCACCTCTGGAACTACTAGAGATAATGGTACTAGCTGCTTAATAACATCTAACATGGGGGAAATAATACTCGTTAAACAATAAAGTTACGATAAAGTTTTATGTATGTATTAACTTCTTTAACCTTCATACAAATCCTAAAAGATAGGTGCTATTGTTATACCCATTTACCAATGAAGAAACTAAGCTATAGTGCCGTTAAGACATACTAAAGGGCATGGCAAGTGGTTTCTGAAGGATATGGACAATAGGTCCCACGGAGCGAACTTCCCTTACAGTTTCCCTACCTGCCCTCCTGCCCTGCCCTAAATTAACCCTGCCACCAAAACTCCTCCCATGACCTGGTTTTGTCCACCAAAAGTAACTTAACTCCTCCCATGACCTGGCTCTGCTAAAACCCTATAAAACCCAGACCCTTCTGGTGGCCCACCACCATCTGCCACTCCCACTAAAGATATGCCCCTCCAGTGCTGAATAAAGCGTGACTGGTCCATGAAGTCTGCCTCCATTTTCTTTTTCTATTTGTATTCTCTTTCATGTGCTTTCAGTATCATTTGTCTCAATTCTCTTAGCTGAGCTGGGGGTGGGGAGGGTGGTATTATGCTTAAGACATTTAACTCCTACTATCTAGCATCTCAACTTTCTTGTCTGTACAATGGGCTATTAATACTTAACTCTGGATGTTGCTGCAAGGTTTAAGTCAGGCAATGGCTGCGAATTAGACAAAGAGCCTGGCAAAAATGAGGCACTCAGGGCTTGGGAGATAGCTCAGTCGGTAGAGTGCTTGCCTTGCAAGCACAAGGCCCTGGGTTCAATCCCCAGCACCGCCAAAAAAAAAAAAAAAAAAAATGAGGCACTCAGTAAATAGAAACTATTTAATTATTACACAGCTACATTTGGATTCTGACTTCACCTAACAGGGACCTTACTCTCAATTTTATAAACAAGTCCAGTAGATATTTTCCAGACATTCCTACAGAAATTCCAAGATAAATAATACTCTGAAGATAAAATAGGCAATTCAGAAATCATACCTCTTTATATTCTAAGTAATCTGTAGAGTTCTGTGAAGCAACCAACTATAAGCTACATAAATACTGTGCTAGTTATGTAAATGTAACACCAGAAGTATTTACTTATTATAAATACTATGTTACATAGTCCTCTTGTGTAAGTGAACTAAAGATTATTTTATGCAGTCAGATTATTAAATTGGCATATCTATAAGTAGTAAACTCTTAGAGGATTCAATTTGCCCATGAAAATTGAGTGTCTGAGAGAAATTTTAGTTCTCCCCTAAACCTCTTGGTGGTGCTGGGGATTGAACCCAGGGCCTTGTACTTGCTAGGCAAGCACTCTACCAACTGAGCTATATCCCCAGTCCCTCCGCTAAAGTCTTAAGTCTACTCTTGAGTACATGCTGGGTCTCATCACAAGTATTTTCAGTTGATCTGAACTTTCAAAACAAAGTATTTGCTAATCATAAGACTAAATTCATCTTGGATATAATCAGAAAATTTGGTGAACATTCTTTTAAAATCAAACTAATCCCTAAACTGAAAAATTCTAAAGCAGGCCAGGAAGTTATTAAAGTTTAGCCACTATTAAGCAAAGCTGATCTAATAATTATAGCAGTCTTGAATCTGGTCACTTGGTTTAATTCACTAACAATTATACTGAATAATAATTTTTAAAAGTCCTACATATTTTACTGTGGAGCTCCCCAAGCAACATATTAGTATCCCAATATCCAACATAATTAGTATTCAATTTGAGGACTGCCTTGAGGAAAATGAATAAAACTCTAGAAGGGTGGGCCTGTAATCCCAGCTATTCAGGAGGACAAGGCAGAAAAATCCCAAGTTTGAGGTCAAACTGGGCAATTCAGCAAGACCCCCATCTTAAAAAAAAAAAAAAAAAAAAAAGCTGGGGTTATAACTTAGTGGTAGAGCACCCCTGGGCTCAATCCCCAGTACTGTAAAACAAAACACAAAACAAAACAAAAAGTAAAAATGTTTTTCTGTTTACCTACGGGCATACTATAGTCTAAGAAAAAAATCCTTTCAGGCTCCACAAAAGAGGATGAAATAGATACATGATGTAGATGATGTGGAGAAAATTAAATTCTTTTAGCAACTGATACTTCAAGACATACTTAAGGTAGGGAGTAAGGTTCAAATACTAAATACTAAAATAACAAAAGCTCATTGCTAAACATACTAAAATAACAAAAGATCATTGCTAAACAGGAATTTCAGCAAGGGTAGATGCTGATGAGGAATGAGACAGGTTTGGGAGGAATATCTGGAATACACCTGCATGAGCTAAGAAACCTAAAGACTGAAAGAAAATCAAGAGGGAATATCAATCAATCAGTCAAGACAGACTAGAAGCTTCTTGGGTGAAGAGTAGAGAAAAGGAAAACACTAGGTAACAGAACAGGCAGCAGTAGATAACATTCAAGTTTTTGGAGTGGGATGCGGAATGTAAACTGACTAGTGCTACCAAATCTTTATGTTCTACCTTTTTCACTAATTATATATGAATGGACTTTGTTCTCAAGGATGAGGACAAATGGTTAGCTGGCCTGTGGAATGCTCTTATTTACTTATTTTCTGGTACTGGGGATTGAACCTAGAGGTGCTCTATCACTGAGCTATATCCCCAGTTCCTGCCCACCCCTTTTTTTAAAATTTTGAGACAGGGTCTCACTAAGTTGCCAAGGCTGGCCTCAAATAAGTTTATGATCCCCTTGCCTCAGCCTACCAAGAAGCTGAGATTACAGGCATGCATCACTGCACTTGACTTGGAATGCACATTTATTAAATAACAGAATATTAAGGACTATATGGCACAGTTGGGACTCAGGGAAGAAACACTACTGCTTGCAGTCCCATCTCCGTAAATGATAATTTAGGCTATGCACACAGCACTTTTTAACTTTCCAAGCTATGTGGCATAAAAGTTAAAACATTTTACTTTGCAATCCAAGGCAGCCATCCCAAAGTTATCTGTGATAATAGGCACATCAATATAATTGTAGCAAATTAAAAAAAGGAGAAAGACTAGTTGTAGGATTTTTCTGCCACTTGAGGTTTGAAATTTCTCACTGATAACTGCTTTAAAACTATGATTACACATATTTATATTTAGAAATCTGATTTTGGTAACTTATAGGATTAATCAGAGACAAAATACAGAAATTATATGTCTAAACCTTTTTTCAATGAGAAGGTGCAGAAAAATAGAATGATCTGTCCAAGGTTAGCAAGCTGGTTTAGCAATAAGGCTGACAATAGGATGCAGAATTCTGGATTTGCACTCCATCCTCCACATGCAATGCAGTATATGTGCAAAAGAAGTAATGGAAATCTCTAAATGATTTTTTTTTTTAAACAAACGTACAAGGTAGGGAAGATTATCATAGAATGAAGCTGAAACTTCCTTCAGTATCATCTTTCCCTGCTTATAAATCTAAAGAATTTCTCCTCTAAATCTCTATAAACTTCTAAGGACATTTAAAAAAAAAAAAAAAAAGGAAGGAGGAAAAGAAAAGAGGAAAAATTTTTTTTAATGTAAGACTAAAACAAACAAAGAACTAATTATAATTTCTGGTAAGGCCAATTCAGGTATGTGGACTGAATAAAGTAGGAAAAAAGGCAGAAAAATAAAAGGATATAAATACATACATATTTTTAAACTCAGAAGTTAAAAAGAGGTAGACTCAGTATTTATTAGCTCTAAACTAGAAACTACCCATCAAGACATGACATTTAATGAATAAAACAACTGCAGACTGTCAATTAAAAAAAAAAGGCACTCTGAAAATAGGTTCATGGAAATGAAAAACAATTACTGAACTAAAAATTGCAATAGAGACAATGAATAGCAGATTGGATATCACAGAAAGAACAAAATAATAAATGAGTAGATCACTTCAAGGGAATTCTTTTAGAACTCATCCTGTCCTCTTATGTTTCTATTCTTATGTAGGGCTCTGTTCTCATCAATGATAAGTACCACTGCTAGAGCTTTGGAGTCCATTCTTCAAAGAAAATCTTGGAGGATTTACAATGTTTTCTTCAGAAATCCTACAACTATTATCTTCTTTTTTCTTATTTGTATCAACCGACATTTAAAAACATTCAAGTGTCAACCCATTAAAAATTAGTCTTCATATGACTCATTTCCCCGCTAGTTACCTAATTCTTTCTTCCTTTTACAGTTAAACTTCTTAGAAAAAGCACTGTAATCCAAAATGTCTTCTGCCCATTCGACTAAATTAAGTCCCTCCAAGTCAATGCTTAGACTCTATCTCTCTTAAAACTGCTCATAGCAGCATTCAACACGATAATCCCTCTTCAAACACTCTTCCTACTGGCTTTCCAAGATGGTATATACTCCTGACTTTCCTCCTACCCCTAGCTTTTCCATCCTGTCTCCTTTGCAGATTCATCCTCATCATCCAAGCCATTGAATATTGACATTCCTCAAGTCTTAAATACCTAAGCCCTTTTCTCTATGCTGCTTCCTCCCTAACCATTCTTTCACATTTCTGAGTTTGTCAGTAAATGGTACCAGAAACTAAGGACATCTTTGACAGCTCTCTCTACCTCACTTCCCAACAGTTCATCATAAATCCAATGGATTAAATTTCCTAAATAACCTCGAATATGCCCACTTTTTCTGGTCACACTATTGTCTCCAAGCTATCATCACTCTCACTACAGAACACCAGTTTTCTACTTTGTCTCTTCCACATACATGCTGTCACTCCAGTTCATTCTCCAAACTAAGTATGAGCCTAAGTACACCTTTCAAAACACAAATTTTGTCACATCACTTCTGTATTAAAAGTTTTTAAATGGCTTTCCCACTTTTTGGGGAAAGAACTGCTCATTATAACTACCATGAAGGTCCTGAATGATCAAGCCCCTACCTTCCTTCTTCAACCCTCATCTTACTTCACACTGTTCATCTCTCCCTCACATTTTCTACTCTGATCCTAACTTTCTTACAGTACCTAGTACTCATCATGCTTCCTTCCTTAAAATACATAAATAAATTTACATTTTTCACCTAAAAACCTATTGCATCAACTTTTAGTCTAGTTAATTTCTACTCAATCTTCATACCTCAAGCACCAGTTTTCAGGAAAGCCTCCTTTCAATTCCTTAGGTTAATTCTCCTAGGACAGAGCATGCTGTAGACTATAGACTATCAGTAAATTTGCTTAATAAACAAAACTCAAAGAAAACTCAGAGATAAATAATAAAAATTCTGTAAAAAGAAAAGAGCAATATACATACCCTGCCAAAAGACTTTCTGAAAGAGAAAACAGATTATACTGAAACAAAGTATTTTCAAATTTAAAAAGCTAACTGGCTTAATTGCTAAAAATCTATTTGTAGTTGATCACAACTATAGAAATTCAAAGAAACAAACAATATACCATAATGTAAGATTTGTGAGAGAAAATAATCATCAAAGGAAAGTATATCACATTGGTATTAGCCATCTCAACTGAAGAACTGAATCCTAAGGCAATAGAGAATAAAATACCAAGAGTAATAAGTTCATGAAAGAAGCATTACACAATCACTCAAACTATCATTTAAGTGTACATGGGGGTGCATTTTAAGACACCCAGGGACACAAAGTATATACCCATATCCTTTTGATTAAAAAAAAAAAAAAAAAAAAATCAATCTAGCCAAACAAACATCTACTGTATTAAAATCAAATTTATCATTATATGAATTTATTGATCTTCGTATAAAAATAAGAAGTAACCTAAAATATTATTTTTTTTTTTTGGTATTAGTGATTGAACTCAGGAGCACTTGACCATCATCCTCATATCCCAAGCCCTATTTTGTCTCACCAAGTTGCTTAGGGCCTCCCTAAGTTGCTGAGGCTGGTTTTGAACTTGCAATCCACTTGCCTCAGCCTCCTGAGACACTGGGATTACAGGCATATGCCATGGTACTTGGCTCTGAATTCTTAATAATATAATAATACACCTAGAAAAACAAAACTTCATACTAAGGATATACTCCTTTTGTGTCTTTAAAATGCAAGAAATTACCAGGAAAGCACATATGAAACAACAGAAAAATGGAAATACCTTTTCATCATAAGATTAAAGTTAAAAGATAGCCCTATCCAATTGTGACATTGGGGTCCTGGGAGCACAGTTCAGTGATAGCTTGCCTAGAATGGGCAAGGCCCTGGGTTTGATCCCCAGCACTGCAAACAAAACAAACAAAAAAACCCCAATGTGTGACACTGAACAATTCCATTACCTTAATATCTAACTTCCTTCATTGATAAATTAAGCAACCTTGTTTACTTATCAATTACTTTGTTCTAAAAAATGTGTAAGAAATTAAATGAAAGTAAAATTCTAGGTATACCTAGGTAAACATTATTAGTAAATTAATTTTTCAGTCTAAAATTAATTTCCATTTAAAAATTTATTCTAAATGCCAAGATGAAGATTATGAGACAAGGTTTATTTTACTACAGAAAGATTGATTTGAAATGAAAAAAGAAAAAAGAAGCTACAAACCAGGACTCCAAGTTAGTAGCCTGAATTTGACCTTCACCCCTCTCTCCCCAGAACAACATAAAACAACATGTATCCAGAGTCCCCACCACTCCTTAACTATAGCCCACTTCATCAACTTTTCCACCACAGGATGAGTCTGCAACATTTGGTAATGAGGACAACGCCTGTGATTCTAACAATAGCATACTATCTATAAGACTTTTCATCCCATTTTTGACTAATATGGCTGCCTTAACCAAAGTGGCAAAATGAAATGACACCTGTAGTAGGCTGAATAATGGTTTCCAAAGATATCAGGTCTTAATCTGGTAAATGTTCCCTAATTTGGAAAGAAAGTCTTTCCAGATGTGATTCAATTAAGAATCTTGATATGGTGAGATAATCCTGGATTATCCAAAGGCCTATGAATGCAATCATGTTTCCTTAGAAGAGAGGCGAATTTTGACACACATGCAAACGATTCAAAGAAAAAAGAGAATTTTGAAGATGCTGGTCTTGAAGGCTGGAGTATGTAGTTAAAAGACAAGGAATGCTTATACCCAGAAGGTAGAAGAAGCAAGGAAGAGATTCTCCCCTAAAGCTTCTGGAATGAGCATAATCCTGCTTACATCCTGACTATGGTCCAGTGAAACTGATTTTTGGACTTGTGATCTCCAAAACCATAAGAGAAGACAGTAAATGTGTATTGACCTAGGTCTCCAAACTTGTGGTAATTTGTTGTATAGCAAACATGGCAACTAACAACATCCCTTAGTCAAGTCCTCCTTCTAGGAAAGAAAATATCACAGGTGAAGATGGAAATCTATAATAAATTCAATTAAGTATCAAGAGGAAAAAAAAAAAAATCAATGGAGACAGTTTCTTCTTATAACAAGCTAACAGGATTGCTCTCTATTATCTCTCTTAAAAAACTGAGTATTGTAACTGAAATGATACTTCTATAAGTTAGCCTGTCAGTTTATTTATTTATTCATTTATTTAATTTATTAAACATGCAGTTTATTCAAAGATATTAAAAAAAAGGCTATCAAAAATTCTATGTGGGTGGGGCACAGTGGCACACAAGACTGTCAGTTTAAATTCCAGGTATCCTGAAGGGTCAAGTATCCAGGTATCCTGAAGGGTCAAGAAGTATCTAGTCATGGCATTTTTGGGTAAACAAGAGAAAACTGCCATCATGTAAACCAAAAACAGAAACAAAATTTATGGAACCCAAACAAACAGGTTCTGAAATAGAAATTAAACTATTAACTTTTAGAGAGTATTCAAAACATTTCCATCTGAAAGATTCAGCCTACAAGAAAACTAACAGATAAGAAAATTAAGGAAAAACTGGTTTGTGAAATGAGATGAAAAATAAGAAACTGTAAAAAGTATTAACAAAGCTAAGAAAAGAAATTTAAGAGGTTAAAAAATCATTTCAATATTTCAAATGGCATGAGAAGCAATAGTGAGGAATGATGATCTGACAGCACACATCCACAAGGGGTAAACAAATGAGAAATCTGGTATGCAAATAAGCATAAAGAAACAAAAGGAGTAGATTGGAGAAAAGACACAAAAAACTGAAGATCCAACACCTTAATTAGTACATTATAAAAAGAAAATTAAACAATTCAAAAGGACTTAAATTCCTAAGAAATTAATCCTAAAGATATAAATCTGAAGACTCAAAGGAGTCATCAATAAACAAAATGAATTAGAAAAAGACCAACATCAATAAATTGGTAAAAAAAAAAAAATAATGAATTTCCACAAGATAATAATTCAGATGAACTAAATATGCCCCAAAATAATAAAAATAGAAACAAATCAGGCTGGTCTCAGATGGCTCTGTAACATCAGACAGGCAATAATGAGGTAATGCCTATAAATGTTGGTATATTACAACAATTCTATGCTCAGCAAAATCATTTATATGTGAAAGTAATAGAAGACATTATGAAATATGACAGCACTGAATGTTATCATCAATGCTGAATTTCTAGAAAAACATTTAAAGACAGATTCAAGCAACTGAGGGTAATCAAAACAAGAAACTCAAAGAAAAAAAGAAAGTGAAATGATACAGATCCATTATCTGATGTTGATAACTGACACTGGTAGCAATAATGAAAAAAAGAAAACCTCAAACATCTGGAAATTGCTAAAAAAAGCATGCTAAGCTACTTCCCATTGAGTTTATTTCTACAATTATAGGGTATTAAGAAACAATACAAGAAAAAAAGTCCTATCATATTCTATGAGGTATGACCAAAGATTATTCAGAAAAAGTCATAATTTCTGGGTGGGGGGAGGGTTTATCCGTATATTAAACATTCAACTCAGAACTCAAAATAATACACTAATCATTCAACTCAACCACCACAAACGCACACAAAATAAGAAAAGCTAAAAGAACATATTATGAAATGTGAAGGTAAACCTTAAGTTGTATGAGAAGAAAAATGACTAAAACAGGTAACCCACTGGTTAATCTAATTAAGAAAAAATTATTATTTAAAATTAGAGACTAAATAAGTTATACACACCTCACTGACAGAAACTTACTTAAAAAAAAAAAAAAACTGCACAATTCTGTTAATAATATTGAATATGGAGGTGTTGACACAGTCCTTGGGAAACAGATTACTAATTCCCCCCCACCTAAGAAATGCTGAATAAAGACCAGCAACTGTGGCAAAGAACTATCCCCTCAAAACACTTCAGATTTCATGAAACATGAAAAACACTTCAGGTTAAGAGAGATCAAAGACATCTGACAACAAAATGTAATATGTAATTATGGCTTGGGTGGGGATGTGGAATGAAAGGGTAGGATGGGGAGGACTGCTACAAAGAACATTACTGGGGCAACTGATAAATCTATCAGTTGTATATAGATAACACCATTTTATACGTTACATTCTAAATTTGATAACTGCACTATGGTTATGTAAGAGAATGTCCTAGTTCTTATTCTTAGGGGATATACATTTAAATATTTAAGAGTAAAGGGTCATGTTGTTCGCACTGAGTCTTACATGGGTTAAGCAAAATGTAAAAAAAAAAAAAAAAATATGCATGTGTATGCCAAAAGAATATTCAGACACACAGGGAAAAAAGTTTATAAAACAAATGTGATAAAATGTTAATAACATGGTAGGAAAACATGGTAGAGTTCTTTGTACTTTTTTTTCCCCAACTTTTAGATTATTTTTCAAACTGAAGTTATTAAGATAAAAGTGAATCAGACAAGACAATTTCAAAACCATGCTCTTTTAATCTCTAAAGGAGCTGTTTATGGTTTGGATACGAGGGTTTCCTCCACAGCTCAGGTGTTAGACAACAGAAGAATTTTCAGAGGTGAACTGATTGGGTTATGAGTTTTAACCTAATCAGTACATTAATCCACTGATATGGATATAACTGGGCAGTAACTATAGGCAGGTAGGGTGTGGCTGGAAGAGGTAGGTCACTGGAGGGGTGGTATATCTTGTTGCTGGTAAGCAGAGTGCTCACTCCCTCTCTGCTTCCCAGTGGTCATGTCTTGAGCTTTTTTTTTGCTCCTCCGCGTCCTTCCACCATGATGTTCTGCCTCACCTCCCGCCCAGAGCAATGGATCAGGCATCTACAGACTGAGACCTCTGAAACTATGAGCCCCAAATAAACTTTTCCTCTTCTACATGGTCCTTGTAGGGTCTTTTGGTCACAGTGACAAAAAAGCTGACTAAAACAGAAGTATACTGTATAACTCCCAATTACTTAGAGATCACAAACACAAATAAAGAACTTTCTGCTTCTTTTTATGGATCCGAAATAACTGATATAAAATCTGATGAAGACAACCCTAAAAATACAAAACTGCCATCCAAACATGTTCATTAACACAGATGAGGAAACCCTAAGAACATATGTCACAAATCACCAAGTAGTGTTTAGGAATGCAACTATGAGCCATTTTTTTAAATGTTCAAATGAAAAAAACATCATGTGGTTATATTGTATGCTAAAAGGGTTTTGCTATAATTCATTCCTTAAAAAAAAAAATACATATTTCAAGTCAAAGAGGAAACATTGTGATTGGAACAATTCACAGGAAAGAAAAAATAAGAATACCTACTCTTATTTCTGTAACTCAGCAATGTCTAAAAAGACTAGTCAATGAAATAAGTCATGAGAAGCAAAAAGACAAAATTATGCAAAGAGATAAAACTGCTATTTACAGGTAATGACAGGTGATAGCAAACTTGAAATCTAATACTTAAGGGAAAAAGTTCAATAAGGTTATCTGACTATAGAAAACCATAGAAGAAAACTATTAACAATATGTACTTAGAAACTTATGAGAAAATAGCAATAAAGTAAATAAATAACAAGTAACTCTGGACCTTTCAGAAGAGGGTTTCAGAATTAAAAAAAAAAAAAAAAAAAAAACTCCCCTAAGATAGATTCAATATTATAAAAAATGACTCTCTTCCTTTAGCATTCCTTAAATTCAATATAATCATAACTAGGCCTTTTGGTTCCCAGACCTCCATGACATAATTTCAAAATAAAATAATAAAAGTGTGTGGGGCTGGGGAGATAGCTCAGTCGGTAGAGTGCTTGCCTTGCAAGCACAAAGCCCTGGGTTCAATCCCCAGCACCGCAAAAAAAAAAAAAAAAAAAAAAAAAAAAGTGTGTGAATGAATAGCCAAAACATTCCTACCAATAAAAAATATTTGTAACATTTAAAATATAAGTTTTATTTCAAATTATGGTATTTAAGAGGTATTGGTGGTGTAGAGAAATTATCAGTGGAATAGAACTGAGATTCCAGAAAGAGCTATAGGAACAGACAACAAATGCTGTTAGAACAACTGACCTATTCCACTCCTGCCTTCTTGTGGTGGGTGATCTCTACCTCACAACTTAAAATAAATACCATGAGATTAAATATTTAAGTTTGAAGTACTCCTAATCAAGCCATACCACCATATCTAAACAAATATTTCTTTTTTTGGTCCTGGGGATTGAACTCAGGGGCACTTTACCACTGAGCCACAGCCTCAGCCCTTTTCTGTATTTTATTTAGAGACAGGGTCTCACTGAGTTGCTTAGGGCCTCACTAAGTTGCTGAGGCTGGCTTTGAACTCTTGATGTTCCTGCCTCAGCCTCTCTAGCCTGGGATTACAGGCATGCATCACCATGCTCAGTTAGACAAATATTTCTATACTCGTACAGTGGAGAAGGACTTTTTAAGGATGAAAAGACTGATTCCAGAGGAATAAAAAGAAAGGACTCCATTTTAATAAAACTTCTACACTATGAAACCAAGCTCATAAACTTGAAAAGCAAACACCCTGGACTATTTACAATATATAGAATTAATATTCCAAATAGATAAAAGGCTCTTACGTGACAACAAAAATGAACACTTTAAAGGAAAAGAAAGGAGCGAAGAACAAGAACAGCTGATTCAATGAATAAAATAATGCAAATGGCTAATAAATATATGAAGCAGTGATCAACCTCACCAACAAACACACATTTTTTTTTAACATATTACCTTCTCCAAGGTAATTTTTAATGCCAATTAATGGCAAAGGAGTAAAAAAATACACAGACTTCACTTAGAAAGGCAAACTGGTATCTGTCTAAAGGATATACTAAAACAGTGAACAACGTAAAAGTCTTCAGAAAATTAAGACCTGGACATTACAGTTCTTCAGAAGTTCAAGGCCTATTAATTAATCTCTCTGTTCATGTTGACCCTGACTAAGTAGGAGAGTTCCCTAATATCAACATTCATTACACCAATCAGAAAAAGCAGCAAAATAATGATGCCTTAGTCTATGCAGCAGAGCTTAACCTTGTTTAACAAATGCTCTTCTGAGAGTTTGTTTTCTAAACATCCTTACATCATAGCAATCCTTCAATTCCCAAATCTTACTTTGGTTAGAGGTACAAGTTTTCTTATGGGGTCTCTAAATTTTCAGTTTATACAGCCAAGAACTCCAAAATGTCCTTCCAATTTACCTCAGGGCTAAAAATATTTTCCCCGATTCCTCTGGTTCAATATTCTTTTAATAAAACTCAATCCTGTGTTAGCTAGTTAAATCAACAAATACTCTTGTTTCTTCTTCTATAATATGTCACCTATAAAACAAAGATTTACATAGAAGAAATTTTTTATAAAGGAATCCTCATGATTAAAACAAAGAATACATGTACATTTAGTTTTCATTACTAATAAACATTCAAGGGAGACAAAACATTTTACCTGTTTAGTAGTGAATTTCAATTACGGTAAAGAAAATACAACCTATCTTCACTATCTGCTTGCTCTGTAAAAAAATTACATACAAAATATCTAGGCAAGCTGGGTGAGTGGTGCATGCCTGTAATCCCAGCAATTTGGGAGGTTGGAGCAGGATTCCAACCAAGTTCAAGGGTAGCCTCAACAATTTTGCAAGACCCTGTCTCAAAAACAAAACAAAACAACAAAACAGAGCTGGGGATGTAGCTCAGTGGAAGCACCCTGAGTTTGATCCCCAGTTTTGGGGAAAAAAATCTGGGCAACATTTCAGATACAAGGAACTGAATATATGTTTAAAATACAACATCTAAGTAGTCAAATACAGGTAGTAGTAAGTTTCCAAGAGTTCACACTCTCTTCCCCCCAAATTTAGTTTACTATAGGACTTTACAGCTGTGAGTTTCTGACTCTGTTGGGGGCACTTCTATGATTGCTACTAGCACTTCTGATCCAACCAGAAAGCCTCTGAACAAACCAAGCAATTTCTCAATTAGCTGCATTTTCCTGGACAATGAGAGACCTCTCTCTAAAGCAGCCCATTGAACGGGCAACACTCAGAATAGACTTCTATCCCTGTAACTTGAAAATCACAGAAGAATGGTATCATTCAGTTCTCAGAGATTTCTCTGAATAATAATCCCAAGGTTATACTGGCTTCCTACTCTGCACTGCCTCCAACCTGAAGACATTGGAACAATCCAAAGACAATGCATTATACTTCAGCTTCAAAATTCCTCCACAAAGTTCTAGAAAGAAAACAGCTGAAGGATACTAAATCTCTTTAAAGAGGGAAGTTACCCCTTGTGCTTCACTGGCATATGACTACAATTTAAAATTAAGAACTGAAAATTTTAAAAATTCACCTATCTTCTGATCTTACCACATTACATCTCTGCCTTTTGGTTTTTTATTTTTTTTCCATTTAGGTCTCATTCTCTCTCCAAGTTTTCTTCTGGTCTCCACAAACTCAGTATCCTTGAAATGTGAATACTCTTTTCTAATCCTGTTCTTACCAATGTGCCTGAACAATCTCTTCTTCTGTTCCCTTCTTGTTTTTAATTTTTTTCTTTCTTGCATTTAGTTAGAGAGTAAGATAGTAGAATTGAGGCAACCCAGCTGAGTTTGAGGTAGAAGAGAAATAGTAACTAGAATGGCATTTTCGGCAAAGCTGAGGTGCTACAGGGCAACCCAGTGAAAGCAATAAGAGGATTAATGGCAAATACTCTTTTAAGTTATAATACTAGTGATAAGATTGGCTCTTGGTTTGAATTTGGAAATAGCATTGTATCACTGAGCTACTTTCCCAGCCCAAAAATATTACTGTGATTTTATGATTTTCTTATATTGTATTTTCATAAAAAGTTAAAAAAAATAATAGAATATATCTGTTAGTATAAAAAATACCTATACTGCATTAATTTTTCCAAAGGTAAAAGAAGTTACCTGAAAACTTCTCAGAAGCCAAACATTTCATCTGATAGTCTCAACTAAGTATTTACTTTATTCAATTAAATATTTACTTACCCTCCTCTGATAAACTTCACTCAAATGATTCTAATACAAAAGAACTTTGAGTTAAATGTACCTAAAAGCTTAAAAACAAAATTTCAAAAAGAAAACTAAAATCAACCAAAATAAGACAAATTCTGCTTTATGTTAAAGATCATTTTTTCCTATCCCAAATTATTAAAAAGTAATTGGTCTTTGCCAAAACAGGTATAATCTTACAAGTACTCAAACCATAGTCAGTTTGTACAGATATTGTTTCAAAAAGTGCACATAACAAAGCCTTGCCACTGTCACCTTTCCTTCATGTTTCATTCTTTTAAAGTATCATCTTCTAGGCCTGTGCTGAGATCTGAATTACATAGTGTATAAGGTAGTGGTCTTAAATTTATACAAAGGTATGTTCTGCATAATTTTTAAAGTAAATTTTATATAATTGCCTGAAAAATATCAATGCTAAATTTAGTTGGAGGGCTCTGGTGACTATAAAAATTAGATACTGACCTATTTTCATTAACAAGTATGGTAAAAGCAAATATTGAAAAGATTTTGATGGCACAGAGCTATTTCATCTTTAAAGTTTTCTAAGAACATTTCAGTATTTATAATCTTGAATAGCCTCATATGCTAACTAATTCAAATTTAACAGTTTGGGATAATTTGTCTACAAATTCAGAGTGGATTAAATTCCTAGTTTGGTCTTTTTTAATCCTTGCACATTTTCAGACTCAGACTGACCCAGAAAATAATAGCTGACTTTCTGGGCCAATTCATCCTTTTTGACTTTTGCTTAAAACAAAACCCCTCACAGAGAATATTTATAAATATTTGCTGATAAACTTGTATTTTAAGTTGAAAGAAGAGAAAAATGTTATTAAATATTTAAGATGGGAAATGGTTTATTCACACACATGAAGCTTCTAAATGTTGTACACATATGAAATATGTCCCTGTTGGAAAAAAAAAAAAAAAATACCATTTGCCTCTGACAGACTTTTGTTAATATATATCTAATATTCTTTTTTTTTTTTGCAGTGCTGGGGATCGAACCCAGGGCCCTGTGCTTGTAAGGCAAGCAATTTACCAACTGAGCTATCTCCCGAGCCCCATATCTAATATTCTTCAAGGAAGTGTCATTCACTGAATCTACAAACTGTTGGTAAAAAAGATGCTTTATATATAGGGAGATGGGTGCTGGGGAAGTAAGCAAATACAAAAACAAAAATTAAGTTAAACTTCTACTTAATACCTTAAAAATTTTTATCCAGCTACCTCCTAAACTTCAAGAGTCTAAGTGAACCTGGTGGCTCAAAATGAACTTCTCAAGTCCCTATGATTTTCCTTATCTCAAGATATGAATCTATCTATCCTTAGTTTACAGAATCATATATGTCCCTTATCATAGCATTTCCCTATGAATTCTCTCACTTTAATGACCCATGAAGGAAGAGACCCTACCTGTTTTGTTCCTAGTATTTAGCGCATGACACTTGATAAATGTATGGGACAAATGAACGACAACTATCAGTTTGACTTTTCCCCTTGTCAGCAGTGCTTTTTCTACAGAGAAAAAGATATTCCTCACAGAACTGTCCCACCAACAAACTAAACTGTGTCCTTGTATTTCCATCTTGTTTATTTTATATAATACATAGTTCCATTTTTGTTTTATCCTTACAAAAATATTCATGACAGTTCCTAATAAGAAAATATTTAGACCCAAAGGCAAATCTGCAGTTTACTAATAAGAAACTTGATTTCAGATAACTATTCATCAGTAACACAGTATATAAGCTTTGGATTGACCACAGAGAAAAAGCTACTACTTCTAGGATATGCCCGACATCCAAAACAGACTTACAGACTCTCAACAAGATGACTATTCTATTGCTTTACAAAAAAGTGAAAATGTTATTTCCTCCCTAACACACTGAAGCAGGATGGCATACTGCAAAGATGGGTTTTCTAAAGCCTGGTAAGTTTTGAGATTCTATTTAGAAAATAAAAACAAAAAAATACAATCATATCTTGTTATCTTTTATCATTAATACTTTCTGAATTCTAATAACAAGGGCAAACTGCATCTTCTATAATACCAAATTTGATGAAATTTTCTACTACTCATGCTAAACAAAAGAGAATTTAAGAATTCTAAGAATTCAAGACAAAGCTGGTCATAAATTATGTTCTTATTCTTTGAGACAGTACACAGTTCTTGAATACATTTTTTTTTTTTAAACCTAGGGTCTCCTGTGTGCTAGGCAAGTGCTCTAATAATGATCTACATCACTAATTCTTTTTAAAATGTCTGAGACAGAGTCTTGCTAAGTTGCCCAGGCTGGCCTTGAACTTGTGTTCCAGCCTCTTGAGTAGCTGGGATTACAGGCATGCACTGAACCCAGATGAATAGCATATTCTTAAACTAAAATAATTAAGCTACACATAGCATGACAAAATTTATCTACATCCCTGAAACAGGCATATTATAAGTGAATACAAAACACCGGCCTAAACTTAAAAACCAGATTATACACAACCTATTCTTTCTCATAGTCTACTTATTTCTGGTTAACTTTCAATTTTTTCTACTATGAATTCCTCAGAAAATGAGTAGAAGCCAAGAGCCATGAAACCTGCCTGTAATCCAGCTACAAGGGAGGGTGAGGCAGGAGAATCCCAAATTTGAGGCCTGCCTGGGTAACCTAGCAAGACCCTGTCTCAAAAACCAAGCAAACAATAAAGTTTGGGAATGCAGCTAAATGGTAGAGGCCCCTGGGTTCAATTCCCAGTAAGAACACATGTGCATATATACCCAATGTTCTTAAACTAAGAATTTCACTAGAATGAAGAACTAATGGAGCTGGGCACATGCCTATAGTCCTGGAGATTAGGGAGCCCAAGGGAGGAGGATCACAAATTCAAAGCCAGCCTCAGCAACTTAGTGAGGCACTTAGCAACTCAGTAAGACACTGTCCCTGTCTCTAAATAAATATTAAAAAGGGATGGGGATATGACTCAGTGGTTAAGCACCATGGGTTCAATCCCTGGTACAAAAAAAAAAAGGAATAATTTATGCCAGTGGGTTAAAAAGCAGTGGGCAAGAATAAAATCCCTAAGACAAAACTATATATGGTTTGCAGAACTGATTGTATTGTAGCTCTATATTAGATGCTTTTTTGGTATATCTCTTATTGGTGAAATGTTCTAAAGGAAGCTGACATGAGATGATAATGTACTTTTCAAATTTAGTGTACAATGTCATCACAAGACTCACTCTCTGGGTACAAAGGAACTGAAGTCACATCCTTCATACATAAAGAGTTTCTGACCCATCACAATGGTCAACAGACTTTCAGCAGTAGCGTAAACCTGCAATGGCCTACATATATAATTACTTTGAAAAGTTCAGGATATATATTACCAGCTGTAAAATTTTGGGCAAATAACTGTTGTCTCAATTTCCTCATCTGTTAAGATACAAGTAATTAAACAACCATACAGGAGTGTTGTGAAGATTAGAGATAATAATTTAAAATGTCTTATAATAGTCCCTGGCACATAAAAGTTCATCTTACTAGCTGAAATCAAGGTTAGGAAAACATAAGGGACACACAAAGAATCAAATGCATTATTCTGGTCTCATGAGTCTCATACTCTAATAGATGGATCTTACACAGTCACTAACTATAAGAAATTATTCACTTAAAAACCCAATAAAAGAGATTTTACTAGGTGTTTTCTAAATACTAGAAATAATTTAACATTTTGATAAGCTTTAACGTTTAGTTTAGAGGTTTATATGAACACAGACTATTTTTGTTAGCCATCTGTTTTATCAGGTGGTAGTTAGTCTCTTCTTTAACTAATATGTTCATCTGATTCCTGTGATCTATTCCTCTCTCTGGTTAAAAGGATAATACTTACTTCATGATAATATCTGCAAATGTAAAATACTCTGAAGAGATACAAGATTATAAATCTCCTATTAACCCTTAAAGCCAAAATGTAGAAGTTAAAATTAAACCTGTAGGTCCAGAAGCAGTCACCCTAATCTCCTATACCAACATAAGAACTCTACCATATTTCATATTTATATAATCTTCACACTTAAATATGCAGCCAAAATACCATATAGGAACAGTCAGAAAGAAATGTCTGCAACCAGAAAGCTAGTAACTACTTCTACAACCTCCTCCTATAGTGATAATTTTTCATTCCCAGGTAGATTTTATTTAACTCTTACCAAATATTTTAATGTATACCATCCATAAAACATTGTGCCAGGCTGTAGATATAAGTTACTGTATTTTCCCCTACAGAATTAACTGAACACAATTATAATTAAGACGAATACTTAGAAGTAAAATATATGCTGATTAAGGTCATATAAATAATGTAGACACTGCTATAGAAATACAGAGAAAGGAGAGCAGAAACACTGGTGAACAGGGAAGACTGGAGGAAATATCAGAAACGAGCTTTGATTAAAAAAAAAAAAAGAAAAAGAAAAAGAAAAAAGGAAGTGGGCTAGAATGTAGCTCGGTGGTAGAGCACTTGTCTAGCATGCTCCAGTGCCTGGGTTCAATCCCCAGTACTGCAAAAAACAAAAACAAAACAAAACAAATAGCTGGAGAAGAAAATTCCAAACTGCAAATCAGCAAGAGCAAAGATCCTTGGAGAAAAAATAAAAGGATGTGTTTCAGAGATGACAAGCCTACCAGTTTGGCTGAAATACACCATGCCTGAGATCCAATCACAGAAAGTAACAAAAGCAAAAACAAAGTCTGACCTTTATTCCGGAGGTAAAAGGGATCACTGAAGTATATACTGAAAATAGAAGTACGAAAACCAGTACTTTTGAAATAATTTTGTGATGTTTATAGAAAGGAGAACAGGGAGGGGTGCAGTATAGGATGTTCGCAGGAAAGAGCCCAGTTAGAGTGCTAACTGGCTTGGGCCTGAGGTAATTAGGACTTGAACTGTTCTAAGACAATTTTTCAACCATAAATAGCCCAGGACCCACACATAAAGCCTTAATGCCTTTTATGAAGACTTTATTAAAATAATTTTTTAAAAAGTTGAACCAAATTAATCAGAACAATTTAGTTTTCTTACTCTATCATGTCTTTTTCTGTAGCAACGGTATATTCTTGCTCCTTTCGAACCATGAAACGTTAACTCCTTCAAATACCAACTTAATCTTCCCTACATACTGATCATTCTAGTCTGAACGTTTACCTTTGCTTTATTATTGTTTCTCTTTACCCACAATTTAACCATCTATTCACTCCATAACCATTAACTCCCAAATCATGAATTTTTTAACTTAAGACAGCAAAATAAAAATATTCATACTCTGTTATTACCTCTTAATTTATAATCTATTCATATGCCATCTCTATATACTCACAATCTTTAATACCTGTTTTAAATTTGGCTTCAGGGCTTACTGCTAAAACTGTAAGAACCTTTCACATCCAGTCTGTCTCTGTTCCCCCAATATCTCATGATTTCATGTACTCAATAACAGTAGTAAACAGTAGTAGTACCATTTATTTGGCACTTTCTTCATGGCAGAAAACGTGTCAAGCACTAGTCATTTCACTGAATCTTCAAGATAACCTTATAAGAAAGAAATTCCCAACTGACAGAGAATTGTGACTTGAAGAGAAGGCGCGTACCCAAGAACACACTACTAGCAAGTGGGAAAGCAGTGACTCGATTCAGTCAGTTCTCTCTCTTTCAATGGCTAGCTCTACCACCTACTTTACAGGGCCTTCAACGTGGCTCTATTGATTACATCTATTCAGAAACACTGCTCTACATCTTTCATTAAAGAATTACCGTTTTGAGAATTACTATTGATTCTGTTCCTCAATCTGAACAGTGGCTGTTGAAGAAAACAAAATTTTTGCTTCTGTTAACTTCTGGAACTCCGGAAATGATAAATGAATTCAATGTCTTACATTTTTTTCTCAATGTCTTAGAAGGGATTCTTGCATTAGAAGACAACTATATATACATATAATATATATAGTTACACTCATTTTAACTTTAGGAATCTATGAATCAGATGTTAACATTCAACTTTTTAAAATTCTGGTTCCCAGGAGCAAGAAGGCTCATAGAACTGGGAAAAATCCACTTGGGAAAAATTTTAAAACTACAAAGATCTGATCCTGGCATTTTATTTAGTTTTTTTGTGTCTATCCAGTCCTTTCTTAGTATCCATGAGGGATTGGTTCCAGGACTCCCCAGAGATACCAAATCTGCAGATCCTCAAGACTCTCTTATGGTATTTGCATATAACCCATACCAACCTTCCTATATACTTTAAATCATTTTTAAATTACTCGTAATCTCAAATGCAACACAAACACATATAAAGGCTATATTATTTAGGGAATAGTGACAAGAAAAAGACTGTACATGGTGAGCAGAGGTCGTTTGTTTTTGTTTTTTCTTTTCTTTTCTTTTTGGTACCAGGGATTGAACCCAAGAGCACTCAACCACATCCCCAGTTTTGGTTTTTCATTAAGAGACAGGAGCTTAGGGCCTAAATTGTCAAAGCTGTCTTTGAACTCGTAATCCTCCTGCCTCAGCCTTGTGAGCTGCTGGGATTACAAACATGCACCACCATGCCCAGCTTTTTAAAAATATTTTTGATACAAAGTTGGTTGAATCCATGGATGCAAAACCCAGAGATGAAGAGCTGACTGCATTTGTTTGCCAAATAGAGATTAACATCATATATTTTAAAAGGGTATGGTGAAAAATTAAGGTTTGACACAGTCAATAAAGTATGGTTTTCATTTATTGTCTTCTATACGTAGTAGTAGTTCAGTATCATAAGATTTTAATTCCAATTGTATATTCATAAAAATAATGAATTTCAATTCATATCCTAAATATGAATACTACATACACTTTGGTCAATGGGTTAGAAATCAACACATTAAGAATTATAAAAACTCAATCTCCCTCTTTTATTATAAACTCAAGGAATGCTTACAATTATAAATACTGCTATAAATAAAGTATCGCCAGGCATGGTGGTGCACACATGTAATCCCAGCAGTTTGGGAGGCCTAGGCAGGAGGACTGCAAGTTCAAAACCCAGCCTCAGCAACTTAGCGAGGCTCTAAGCAAATCAGCAAGACCTGTCTCAAAATAAAAAACATAAAAAGGGCTGGGGATGTGGCTGTGGTTAAGCACCCCTGGGTTCAATCCCTGGTACCAAATAAATAACAAACACAATATCAACAGTCTAATTTATCAATACAAATTAACCTACTTTTCAGTTTCCTACAAAAATTATGAAGTTTATTACATTTTAGATAAAGGTATATAGAACTCACCTCCCTCAATTATCTGCTTTCTCTAGCTCTTTATCTGCCTTAGCAGAAGAAAAGTTAGGTAAAGAGAATATCTAGGTGGTACATTGATAGGTAGGATGGGTAAAGATTAAAATCATCAAAAAATATATTCTGGGGACTAATAATGAAGTACAAAAT
Organism: Sciurus carolinensis; assembly: GCF_902686445.1. Lineage (NCBI taxonomy): Eukaryota > Metazoa > Chordata > Mammalia > Rodentia > Sciuridae > Sciurus > Sciurus carolinensis. The sequence continues at coordinate 159,976,846 of NC_062214.1, read as the reverse complement.
CCTTATATAATATGAAGTGCATTAGATAATAAAGGAAGAAAGAATATTGATAATTAGCTTTAAAGGTTAACCAAAACTACTTTCATATAAAGATGGCTAATAATCACAGATCAGAAAAAATTACATATGCTGGGTAACAATATCAAAATAATATAGGAAGCAACTGCATTTTAAAATATTTTTGTTATTTGAAAAACAGGATATATTATGATATGAAATTACTACCCATGGAATAAGGAAACAGTTTTTATCTAGTTGCCTCACATCACCTCCCCTCTCCAAAGATCCACATATTTCACAAGGCCACCCCTTACTTTATCTTTTTGTGTAACTCCTCCAAAAGTCTACTTGGGCCTCTTTACTTACAAGACTGTCTCCTGATTTGATTAAAAACGAAAAGTATTTGAGAATGCCACTCAAGAGTCCCCTGCCCAGGCAGTACATAATCATTTGAAGGTAACATCAAAATATCACCTTAAAATTAGTTATTTATACATCAGTACTCACTAATACCTTAAACAATTAATCTATCTCTCCTAGGTGAACATTACAGAGGTAACAAGCTCCCTGTCGACGTGTTAGTCTTTCATTTACAATAAGCATTCATAGTTATACCAGAAACAGTTATATATGCTATTAGCTACCTTAATAACAGCCTTGGTATAATCCGAACAAATTCAAAGAATGTAGGTATTTGATATTTGCTCAGCAATATTTACCATATGACAAAAATGATGTTGCTATCTATAGATTTCTAAAAGAGATATTAGAGAACAATTTTTCAAACAAAATTCAACAAAACAAGCCGGGTGTGCCATGCCTATAATCCCAGCAGCTCAGTAGGCTGAGGCAAGAGGATGGCAAATTCAAAGCCAGTCTCAGCAAAAGTGAGGAGATAAGCAACTCAGTGAGACCCTCTCTCTAAATAAAATACAAACTAGGGCTGGGGATGTGGCTCAGTGGTTAAGCGCCTCCAGTACCCCCACCCCCAAAATTTAACAAAACAAAATAAAGACCCAGCTTGAACTGGCAGAAAAATCTTCACTAAGTATTCTTATAATACCCATTCAACTACCCAAGGGTCCTGAGCTTGTTCAAACCTGTAGTCTCAACCACACTTTGTCTCCACTGGAATCTCCACTTTCCTTCCTTCTAGCAGTTTCTCCACATTTCTCAATCCCAACAGAAAAGTCAATGAAGGTTACCTACAGGAATAGTTTTCCTAAATAAAACAATCATCAGCTTAAAATTCTTTTAAATAAAACAGAACCCATAATCAGTTTTATAATGTTGAAACATCTAAGTGCCTGGCATATTCCAGACATTTATTTGCTAAAGGTATTTGAAGAGACACACAATGTCAAGAAAATTTTTTAAAAATTAATTGGATAGCACATGTGATAATACAATCTACCCCTTTGGTTTTACTGACTTGGACGTTGAGACTCAAAAGGTTAAAGGACTTGTCCATGGACACATATTTTGGAGCACAGCCATGACTAAACAATTCTTGTCTCCTAGTGCAGTGATCCCTTCAACAGGTTATACTATAATTACCATCATCAGTTCAGCCCTTCACACTAAAATATAAAATGATACAATCCATGTAAAAATATGTAAAAGATACAAGTCATGTAAAAAGTAATTTGATGACTCCAGTTACCAACCATATTTCTCAAATATATACTGATACATATATATTGTCTTAATATACCACTTCCATAATAATTACTTCATTGATGTACAAATGTTTTAAAATATCAAATAAAAAAGTTTTAAGCAATTTCCACCTGCATTTCATTATAGTGTCAGAAATATGGCATTGTTGTAAACTTCAAAGTTTAAAGTAATCATCTCTACAGGACTGTTTAATTAGAGAGAGGCGCACTGGGAGAAAACTGTAAGAACAAAATTATGACATGGGGAAATGTTTTGTGCTTCATTATTTACTGGCAAAGGAAACATTAAGTCAATAAAGGTAACATCTGAGATTAGGAAAAAGGGAGTGTGGTGGGTTATCATCTCCCTATTTTCAGTTCTGTATCTGTAAAGTAAGGAATTACAGAAACACAGTCTTTGGAAAAAAACCAATATGTACAAAGAAATTGAAGTGTCTAGATAATGAGAATTGGGGGGACTGGCCCTGTTTGGTTCCTGCAAGTTTTGGAATCAACTAAGCTTGCAGACTACTGTTTGGTTTTCTAAAATCCCAGCATGCAAGTTTAAAAGGAGTATGCCTTTTCCCTCAGAACGATTTTTTTTTAATTTCTTACTTTTTTAATAAGGTGAAAATCATATATTCTATGCAAATAATACCTGTCTTTCATGCTCTTAATAATAGCGTTTTAAAACACATTCTGTCCATTATTCCAATTAGCAGGAAACTTGGGTAAGGGTGGCACAGATTCCTTGCTTGGACAACGTAAGTATGTGTGTGACCTTTGTGGATCTCTAAGTACCATGTGGTGCTTGAAAGGAGAGAAGAAAAATGTCTCGGGGAATGAAATTTTCAAAACGTATTTAAAACCGTGGTTGGTAGAGGGCTCTCCACAGTCAGCTGTCTTTCAAGAAAAAGCTCCAAGTTTCTTTAAAATGTACAAGTAGATCAGAGCCCTATTTCAATCAAACTCTAACATCAAGAACTTTTACCCAATTTGCACGGCTAAAAGGATAAGAAATCAGTAGGATTTACTTCATTTGCTCCATGCCTTAATAATGAATGAACAGGAGGCATCATTGACTTGAGTTGTTGAAGAAGCCTCACTCTCAGCCCTGCCCCTGTAAAACCAGAAGCAAATTGTCCAAATCTGGTGTTCTGGGGCTTAAGTCCAGTTCAAAGGAAGCTTTCCGCCACCCCCACCCCCGAAGGCTGGAGCCCCGGACACCGGGAGCCGGCGGGGCGCCCGCCACTCCCTCTCCGCTCGGGAAAAGTTCCGCGGCCGCTCCCGGGCCAAGCTGGCCCGCGGCTCTCGCCCGCGTCGCCGCCACGAGCACCCCGCCCGGCCGCGGGCCGGAGGGTCGCGCCCCCTCCACAAACACTCCGCCCCCGCCTCCCCGCCGCCGCCCTCGCCGAGCCTTAACCCCTCGCCGCCCGCCGCCGGGGAGGAGGCCGGGCCAGGGGGTGGAGTTGTCGCGTCTCCTCCCGGGAGCGCCCGGGCAGACGCCCGGCTTGTTTACAGGCCCCAGGCCTGTCCGCCGCCGCGGCCGCGCAGGCCCGCGCCGCCCGCCCGCCCGCCCGCGGCCCGAGCGCCGCGCTTACCCGGAGCAGCCGCGGGCGGGCAGGTCCCTGGTCGGCCAAGACGGCGGCGACGGCAGCAACAGCGGCCGGGGAAGGGGCGAGGAGGGGGTCTCGGCGGCGGCGGCGGCGGCGGGCCGGGGAGGGGGCGGAGGAGGGGAGGAGCCGGGCTGCGTCCGGGCCCCCGGCTCTCGGCGCCCTCGCGGTTCAGATCATCCGGGCGTTGGAGCGGGAGGCAGAGAGCGGGTCCCGGAGGAGGAGGAGGAAGAGCCGAGGACTCATCGCTTTCGCACCCCACCTGCCTGGCGTCCCCCCACCCCCCTCCCCAACCACCCGTTCTGGAGCTGCAGCCGCCGGAGCACCAGAAGCGGCGGACCGGGCCGGCGCGGAGACCACTGCTCTCTAGCTCCTGCGCGCGCTCCCGTCCCTAGCGCCGCCGCCGCCGCCTCTAGCGCGGCCCCGCGCAGGCGCGCTCACGACGGTGCCGCCCCTCCCCCACTCCTCCGTCCGCTCTGCCCCGCCCCGCCGACTCCGCCGCCGCTACAGCTGCGGCTCGGCAAAGCAGCTGGAGAGACCCGGATGTCGTAGGGCAGGAACTGCGGCGAGGGCCGGCAGAAGGGGGAGGGGCGACCGCAGATGACGTCACTGCCCTGCCCAGCTTCGTTTGCCGCCGCTGCTGCGCGGCTGGCGCCGCAGGTTGGGGACGAAGGAAGCGTCTGAATCCGGTTTCAGAGCCAGGACCGGGGCTTTCACGCTCTGGCGCCAGAGTATGGACAGAATGTGCGCCACTATTCCGAACCCCGTGGATTGAGGACCTCTCAACCTGACTGTTGACGGAGCCGGGACTACGCCTAGGGCGTCCGCGTTTTGGACGCAGGCTCTTCCACCTGCCTGAAAAATACACCCCATAGCAAAGACGCTGTCCTTCTCAAGCGCAGTCGCGGTCCCTTCAGACGCGAAATCTGTCCAGGCAGCAGCCACCCCCACCCCCCAGGGCGCCATACCTCCGGAGCTATCCTCCCCCAGTGAGACTTGGAGGCCCATGCAGGTGCCACGACACACACCTTGAATCTCCAAGAGCAAAAACACACGCGATCTACCATCCACTCACATGCGAGTGCAACTGATTCACACACGGGGCACAAGCTGAGTTTCTGGCAGGTTTTCCCTCTAGCTCATGGGATTCCACATTGTATTTATTTGCACATGTTAGACATTCACGTGATTCTGTCACTGAGAACCTCCAACGACCTCCAGTAAGGTTAATGGAACCGAGGATTTTTCAAAAGCTGGAGGATAAAAAGAAACGAAACGAAACAGCCGCTTCTGTTAAGAGCTAGAAATGAGCTAAAGTTAATTGAAACTGCACGTGCAGGCGGTCAAAATCCAGTTTAGCTAGCTAGACCACAGAAAACCCGACCCACGCTGCTTGCCGACGCCGGGCATAGAATGACAAAACCTGGGCAGCCAATGAATCAGAACTGGAAAGCAGTACATCACCAGCACAGGTTCTTATTGGCTCGGGTGCCCTTCCCTCTCTCGTCAGAGACTTAACCCTTTACACCGCATTTGCAGGAACTGAAGTTTAAAAGAAAAATCCGTACTTTAAAAAGATGTTTCTGGTACTTACAAAGAAAAACCAAGTACTTAATTGTAGGAAGCAAGTACTTTAAAAAGAACACCTAAAAACATTAGCCAAATTTGAATTCTGGTCACTAAAAAAGTAAATTTGTGGAGGCCTCTCCACTGTATCGCAGGAGCTTACTGTAGCAATTCGTACCCTGTTACTTTGTATCTCTTAAAATCACTGTTACCCTAATTCTTGGATCAAAAGCAACCCGATTTTTCTCTCTTGTCATTATGCAAACATTATTTAGCTGCATTTAAAGTTGTAAAAGACTCTTCTAGTTTTTCCATCGTGATTTTGGGAAAGGTTCTATTCCCTTCACTTTTAGACCAGAGACCTAAATCGGGATCAAATATCACTACCAGTTACTGGTGTATAGTGGGGCTTAGAATTTCTTAGAGGAAGATGAAGATGGATCTTTTTCAGGTGCACTAAGGAAAAATAAAATTCACTATGCATTTGGTCCCAGTATCATTTGAGGACACATTTCTTAATTCTCTACACACCTGCCAAAAACAAAAAGAAATTAGATCAAAGATCTTTGAAACTCTGCCTTATTGGAATCCTTAATACTTCAGACAAGTAAGAGCATGATTAGCATGCTAGTGGACTCATTAACGTTCTTATATAGAAAAGTCCATGTGGCAACCACCACTTGGGGAGCCCTTCAAATCAAGTTTTCTTATTTAGAAGACTGAAGCTGGTTCACCAGTGGCAGTAGACTTTAGAGAACCCAAAGGTCTTGTCTATCTTCCAACTTTCGCCCTTTAGGCTTTCATACCCTTCATTTCTCTTTTCTACACTCATAGGAGAATCTGGGTCAATTGTAGCAGAAGAGATTTTAAAAAATAAAAAATACGGACATGAAGAGATTTTTAAAGAGTCTGCACTGTGTAGCACAATCAAGCTGTACCTTCCTACTATTTCTTACTTGTTAATATAGTTTGCAGGGACATTGTAGTATTAATTAGGAAACTCGTGGATATAAGATTAACCTTTTAAAATTTGGAACAAGGGCTGGGGTTGTGGCTCAGTGGTAGAGTGCTCACCTAGCATGTGTGAGGCACTGGGTTCGATTCTCAGCACCACATATAAATGAATAAGTAAAACAAAGGTATTGTGTCCACCCACAACTAGAGAAAAATATTAAGAAAATCTAAAATTTGGAACAAAAATATATTATCTGATTAAGTATGCTTGATAGTATGATATTCCCTTCTCTATTATTAAATCATAAGCTAAGTGGGAGGGAACAAAATATGTACAAGAGACAAAAAGAGAATTTAAAAAAAGAGGTTTAAAATTTTTCTTCTTTTTTTCGAGCTATAGGACTTTGTTAGAGCCTCCAACAAATGTTCATAGCAAGTTTTTGTGAAAAATCGGTTGGCAATATTTTGGCCAGGACTATATTTTAGTGATTTGTATAGGTTTCCTATAAAATTATCCTATTCTGCTTTGGAAATCAGTCTGTATATTTCAGTTTAGCAAAGAAGAAGGAGGTTAGCTGAAAAACTGGCTTTAAGGTCCTGAATTTACTGTATATTAGTAGCCTGGTAATTGAGAGACTTGGGGTGAGGACAGGGACTACAGTCTAAAATTTAGTCTGCTTCATAGTACTCTCCCTTTTCTCTCCAATCTTGATTTAAAGTAAAGGATTACATTTCTTGTTCCCTAATTACCATTATGAATTCATCCAGAATTGTCACCCGTGGCATGGCCTTATTTGGGTCTCTCAAAATACATCTCAGGAATTTAAGTGACTTCCCTGGGGGACACCTGAGAACCCCTTGCCCTGAGCCATCCATCCTTCCACCGCACAGTCAGGCACTACCCAAGAGATACAAAGTCAAGTAGGAGTAGATTCAACTCTTCCACCTCCTCCTTTACTACCTGATGTTTGCTTTTTTCTCTCCCACAGCCACTTCATGTGTCCTTTTCTTCTCTTTTTCCTGCTTCTTTTCTCTCTTCTCCCTTTCTTCTTTCTTCCTCTTATCTCCTTTGCCTGCTTTTTCCTCATTCTTCTCATCCCTCTTTTCATTAGGTTAGTCTCAAATGAGCTTCTGCTACCCATTTTCTCCTGAAGATGAACATGTGAGCATATACTCTCCCTAAACTAATTTTTCTCAGGGCAGGTGTGTCCTCCATCCCATTCTCCTCCCTCCCTCCCCCCTTAATATATCATGTTATGAAAAACTTAGCTGTTTATAGGACTGTTACAGAATGAAAAGGATTAGAGAATCCTGTCATGTGTGACATCACAGGGGCAGCCCTGCTAGGGTGGGGCAGAAAGGAGTCAGCAGTCTTATGTTGCTGCTATGTCTTCTCCTGGCCCCTGAGAGAAATATGAGCAACAGTGAATGCCACAGGGGAAGTCGTGGTAATCTTTGGGGTAGACTTTCACCTCAAGCTAACTGTATATCGCCACAGCCTTACAATACTGAATCTTGTCAGATAAGTTTATCTGTTCAATAGTTACTGTGTGCCAGGCTTTGTGCTGGCTGCTGAGGGTAGACAGTAACATCAGTGGACAAGGTCTCCTGCCTCCAGGGAACTGATCTTACAATGAGGGTCATATTAAAAAAGTAAACAAAAAGGAAACCACGGTGCTATGAGGCAATAAACAGGGGAATAGACAAGGGAGATGAAGCAGGTGTTTCAGGGCAGACCTCTCTGAGCTGAAAGATGAAAAGGAGTTGTTTTGTAAAGAATCAGTGGGGAGCTTTCCAAGCAGAGGGATCAGTCAGGGTAAACAGCCCAATGTGGAAAAGAGCTGGACAAGAAAAGAGCTGGTGTTCACTGTCTATACAGCCCAAAGAGAACTTCAGCAAACTCAAGGTAAATATTTCATTGTCATTCAAATTTAATAATGTTTCAACTTGGATCTTTAAGATGTTTAACAATTAGGAAGCCATTTTACATGTGGGGGGGGGGGTAGAATCTATACATAATAACAACTTGGTGCATAGATCCCCAAAAGCAAAATGAGTTTGAAAAAAAAAAAAGATTCTTCATTCAACTATTGATATTGAGAAGCATTTCGACCCCAGGGAGATGTCCCATCAGATTATCCAATAGCAGTTAGAATATAGTAAGCAATAAGCTTTGAAAACATAGTTTTGCTCCATTATAGGTAACTTTATTAAATAAAGACTTGCAAAAATTTGGGTAGACTCCTTAAGAACAATTCTCTTTGGTGTTCACTGTCTATTCTGGACATTACAGAAGATCTCAAACTATACCATACCTCTGAAGGTGGTAGCATGTTTTACATCCTTAACAATGGTGACCTGGTTCAAAACCAGTGATGAAATGACCATCATAATAGAGCCTCTTAGTACCTCACTCTACAGTTTACAAAGCACTACCACATAGACTAATCAGTTTAATCCTCTCAACAACCACTGTGATTAGGCAGGCCAAGAACTATTATTCTCATACTTTACAGAGGAGAAAACAGTGTCAAGAGAGGTAGGAACTATCCAAGGTCACAGAAAGTAAAGACTGGTACCCCAGGTTCTTCCTGGGCACACAGCATCACTAGCTTTTGCATGCTAAGAGTGAAAGCCACACTTCACTCTTCACAGGGGAAGAGCGCTGGATTTGGTTCAAGGCAAAGATGTGGACCAATAGCTTGTACTGGTTCATAAGAACAGATTGTTGCCAGCTATTTGCTAAATACAGCCATTATGAAAAAGTATATAAACTTCTAATTAAGTAAAATTTAAATAAAGGTACTATATGATAAAAAGTCATCACCTTCAAATTATTTTAATACATTTTACTATTACCCATGCTCTTGAGGTAACTTATACATATTGAGTCTGCATGGTGGAAATTCTTTGTAATGTGCTACTATATATCTCTTCCTAATGCTATATTCAGCAACTTCACTTTGGAAGGTTGAAATTGACCATGGAGGCAGTATTTATAAAATAAATAGCAAACACCACAGATCAGATTTTGACTTAGTGCTTTTTCGATTGCCTAAATTTAAGAAAGTGACAGAGAAAATGTTTTATGCAGACTAAATTAGAAGGCCTGTTGTGTCTATAACTGTTAAATGGTGAACAGCATAAAAACATCCAATGCAGCAACAAAGTAACACACATTATTGACAAATAAATTCTGGCAACATCTTTGTTGTTTTACTTTAGTTTTTAATGAACATGTTAACCAATGGGCATGTAAGAACTATACTAAAAGAGCTGTTGGTTAAATGTTTGCCAGCATACCACTGGATCTGCATACACTGAGCCCCTTACGGTTCAGTGACTTTAAGTAAGTCACTTAAGTTATTATAACCTTGGCTTCATCTTCCACAAAATGCTTCCTCCCAGATGTATTTTGAAAATTAAAATAGATCAGGTGCCCTGGAAAATATGACTAGCAATGTTGGTTGCCCTACCACTACTTACTTCTTCCTCCTCATTGGCAGGTTTTTCATCTGAGTTTGTATATGGATACATGCTCTCTTGAACTCTCCGTTGTAGCTTAGAGCAGAATACAGTCATGCATTGCTTAAGGATGGGAAATGTTCTGGAACTGTGTCCTTAGGCAATTTGTCATTGTGTGAACATCATCCAGTGTACTTGCACAAACCTAGATGGTGTAGGTCACTCACTCAATGTAGCGTTTTGATCTCTTGATCTCTGTAATTCAGAGATGCAGTAAACAAAAGTGAGGCCGTTGCCAGAGTAACACCACACTGTTTTATAGTAAACTTTTATGTATTTTTTTATGGTACTGGGGATTTAACCCAGGGGCACCCTACTATTGAACTACATCCCCCACCCCCAACCCCCCTTATCCCCCACCCCCACCCCCCCTTTTTTAAATTTTGAGACAAGATCTTGTTAAGTTGCCAAGACGGGCCTCATTGTAATCCTCCTGCCTGAGCCTTGAGTAGCTGGGATTACAGGCATGTGCCACTGTGCCCAGTTGTTAACTTTTTTTTTTTCATAAGTAGGAATACACTTTAAAATAATGATTAAAAAACATGTAGACCAGTAACTTAGTTGTTTATTTTCATTGTCAAGTATTATGTACTATTCCTAATTGTATGTGCTATACTCTATGTAACTGGCTGTGCAGTAGGTTCATGTCAGCACCATCACAAACGGGAGTGGTGCATGGCACTAGGAGCCTATCACAACCATGCCATCGGTAGATGATGGGGGGTTTTCTAGCTGCATTATAATTTTGTGGTTCAACCATCAGAAATGTGGTTCGGGGCTGGGGAGATAGCTCAGCTGGTAGAGTGCTTGCCTTGCAAGCACAAGGCCCTGAGTTCGATTCCCCAGTACTGCAAAAAAACAAAAAAAAAAAAAAAAAAAAAAGAAATGTGGTTCGTCTCCAATTGAACCATCATTATGTGGTCTGACTATATGCCAATCTATGTGCTAGCATATACTGGCATGTCTCAAGTGGATTATAGATATGACAAGGTATTGATCCTTAAGGCCTTGGATGGAACATTAGAATGAGACTGAGCTGCTCAAGTCCTGGGATGGTCCCATTGAACTATAAGCAACCTTATGCAAGTACCCCTCTATGTCATAAAAACATGATCTTTCTATTTGTGTCAGGAAACAATGACTTAGGGCATGGATATGTGGTCCAATTATGCTCAAAGGGATCTGAGGAGAAGTTTTGGAGGGTTGGATCTGGGAAGAGTTTTTCCTAATAAAAAGAGCCACATGAGAAAAAAAAAAATTCTTTAGCTTATGTTATGTCTATATGTAAAACTGGAATTTTCAGACCATCTTGTAAAAAAACAAGGTAATGTGGAGAAGAGGAATGATAGCAATAGACTGTCTTTCACACTTTTGAGCCTTTGAGCCATCTCTGTAATTGCCTACCTTGAGAACTCATATTTAGAGGGAGGGTAAATATTTCTCATGGGTAAAACCATTTTTATTTTTGTATTTGGTTATTTTCCCTTAAAAGTACCCAAGTCCACTTGAAGAGATGGCACATCTCTGACACCTAGTGAATGCTCAGTATTTAGGTCCTTTGCTTTTATTAAAGCTGACATAGTCAGATGTGCACTGATCTTTTTCCTTAAGTATTTGAAGAATTTATTCAGTAATTAGTTTTACCTTTAATTTTTATCTTGATTCTCTCTTAAAATGGCTTTAATTGAATGGTAAAAACAATAATTAAAAAACAAAGTCATTGAGAGCTATTAGATAGTGATATAAATGTGTACTTTCTCTTGAAAAATCTAGACAACCATACCATTCAGTGAAAATGGTCACAGAATCACTTAACATTCTTCAGAATCAAATCTAGAATCAATTGATGGGAATTTTAAAGAATTCTAGTCAACTATAAAGAAAGGGAAAAGAGCTTAGCCTAGACTGTGCTAATGGGTTTGCCTTATTTAATTCTCAAAATAACTTTGACAAGAAGATACTAGTTTTCCCCCCTATTTTGCAAATGAAGAGACTAAGGTGGTGGTGGTGTGGGGGAGTTCTTTTGCAAACAGTACCATCTAATTCAAAATCCCTACCTTTGGGATGGTCTGTATGATGTATTGTGTTCAGGGAAGAAAAGGGTACTTGGCCAGAGAGTTCGACCTTTCCCATCTGGGCTGTCCCCTTTGTGTGTGTGTTCTTCTTCATGTATCTGCATCACAAGTGACCATTTGGTTTTAAATCTAAACTCTAGTTCTTTTTATACTGTTTCAAAAGAAAGACCTCAATCCCCATTTCTGTTTAAATGGCATAGTATTTATAATCCTGTATCAGAGAACTTGACTCACCATGCCTTTTACTCATTCCATAGATGTTGAGCCTCTGGAATATGCCGGAACACAGGTCTGGGGATATTATGGTGAAGAGGGGATGGTTTTCAAGTTTACCTGGGGTCAACAAAAAGCATATAAGCTTGTTGCAGAGAAGGGTAAGTACTATAAAGGGAGTTCAGCAAAATATGACATGAACAGGAAGGGTAAGATAGAGAAGGACAAGTTACTTCGAAGGTCTTGATCAGAGTAATTGTGTTACAGGGGTTGGCAGCAGGGCAAGCCTGAATGATAGAAGGAAGCCATCAAGTGAAGTTCTGGCGGAGCATCCCTGGCAAGGGCAAAGGCCCTGGGGTAGAAGTGCCTAGGAACAGACAAAACTCTGGGATGTCTGGGACATGCTGAGGGAACCAGGGATGAGAGATAGATAGGGGATATAGACCTCAGTAAGGACTTTTTTTGGATTTAATTCTAAGAGTGATAGAAAACTACTAGAGGTTTTTTTGTTTTGTTTTTGCAGAGGATGACATGATCTGATTTGTGTTTTGCTCTTGTTACAGTATAGAGAAGAGATTTGATTTTAGGAAAACAAAAGTGGAAGTAGAAAAATCCTTTCATGTCAGTTTTATACATCATTAAAGAGAAAGTGAAATTAGTTTCCAGCTTGAAGTGATTACATTTTGGTGGTGAGAATGTAGCCTTCTGAAAGCTCTTTTTACTGGGGCTTATGTTTTCATTCTTCAGGAACTATATTTGAATTCTTCGACCAATGACTCATCAAGTAACATTTCTTGGTAAATTTAGTAAGGAATACCTTATGGAAATGTCCGGTTTCAGTTATCCCACTTCTTGGTATATATCCAAAGGACTTATAATCAGCATACGACAGTGATGCAGTCACATCAATATTTATAGCAGCTCAATTAACAATATCTAAACTATGGAACCAACCTAGGTGCCCTTCAACAGATAAATGGATGTAGAAAATGTGGTATCTATATACAATGGAATATTAATCAGCCTTAAAGAAGAAGAAAATTATGGCATTTGCTGGTAAATGGACGAAACTGGAGACAATTCCAAAAAACCAAAGGCAGAATGTTCTTTTTGGTATACGGATGCCAACACACAATGGAGTCGGGGGAATAGGAGTTCATTGGATTAGACAAAGGGGAATGAAGGAAAAAAATAAAACACCAAAAAAAAAAAAAAAGAAAGAAAGAAAGAAAGAAAAGGTCAGTTAGGTGTAGGTAAGACATAAGCCCATTTAAGTGGTTCAATTTCGGGTAAATGCCTATTGCCCTAAAAAAATTCTCCTTTTTTCCCTCACTACTCTTTCAACATACATTTGAAAACCAAAGAGTAATGTTCTGCAGTTAATGTACATCTTGTGCTATCCAGTAGGGAAATGTCCGGATAGTTAAGACATTTACACCTTGATATGAAAGTCTTGAGATTCTTTGCAAGACAGGTTTTAATACCTGGGAAGCAAGTTGCCTTGACAAGTATTAGTGATATGGGGTAAAAGAAATTTAGAAGTGATTTAGTAAAGAACTCAATAACACCAAACATGAATTCTACTTCTTCTACAACTGTGTGTAGAACTGCTCTTGTTCATGCACCTGTGAAAGAAATACATACACTTTCATGTTCAGTTCTTTTTACTGCTACTGGGTTTTCTTCATTTAATTTAATCTGTATTGGAAGTCTTAAAAGTAAAACCTGGAATAGACCTTTGGAAAAGGACTATGACTCATTTTATGCTTAATCTTATAATTAGTACATTTCAGTCACTTGAGAAATATTTCACAATAACAATTATTGTGGCTATTATAATACAACTGCAGAATCTGTAGACTCTACATTGATGAATCAAAACAAAAATTTTCACCCACAGTGTTGAATTCAGCTTATTTATTAGATGGTGTAAATCATAAGCATTCACCGCTAGAAAGAATAATTCCTTGTTTTAAACCAAGTATTGAGTAAGAACCTACTAAGTCAAACATTATCAAACAAGAAAGGGGATGCAAGTCCTATATTGCAAACTTCCAATTTATCAGACTCTTAGATGTATGTCAATGCTATTACAAATATCTGTTAGAAATAATTTGTTGTTCAAATTATATTTAATAACAATTCCAAAGTTCTTCAAAACAATATTTAATAAAAATATGTATCTGAACTTTAAAGGAACCATATGTACATCTTTTTTGGGGGGACAGCAAAAGTACTGACCTTTGTCCAAGTAGGCAAGACACACAGAACTCTTTTGTGTTGTCAATCACAACAAAAGCATGGAAAGGTTAAAGGGAACAATGTGAGTACTTGAAACATGCGATGCCAAAAGAAAAATTTTGGCCTGATATAAAATACCAGTGATTTATATGGCCTGGTGAGTCATGTGTATCATATCTGGGTTATGTACCCATAAACATTGACTTGAGGGCAGTCAGACTATTTAGACTGTCATCACTAAAATCATCATCACATGTCAGGTCAGCCTGAATTCAAAGCAAAAACTGAAATACAGTAACACGTAGAATTAACAACATAGAATTTCTGCTGTCCTATACTAAAGTTCCCAAAGGCAATGTTACAAAAGTGTGTGTAAAAGCCCATGTAATGCTCCTTGCAATTTTATCTAATTTGTATAGATCCTTCTTCTCTATTTAATACAAATTTGAAGCCTGTAAGGGAAAAACTTTCAGTGACTTCTTATCAATAGAATGTTCTAGATGATATAAATCAAACAGCATATATGAAACTGTATTCTTTTTTTCTTTTCTTTTTTTTTTTTTTTTTTTGCGGTGCTGGGGATTGAACCCAGGGCCTTGTGCTTGCAAGGCAAGCACTCTACCAACTGAGCTATCTCCCCAGCCCTGAAACTGTATTCTTATACATTATATATCAAACTCTATTAAGTATGGCAAGAGATGTAAATAATAGTTACTTTCTGGGGGAGGTACCAAGGATTGAACTCAACCACTGAGCCACATCCCCACCCCTATTTTGTATTTTTATTTAGAGACAGGGGCTCACTGAGTTACTTAGCACCTCACTTTTGCTGAGGCTAACTTTGAACTTTTGATCCTCCTGTCCCTGTCTCAGCCACTGGGAGTACAGGTGTGGGCCACCGTGCCCTGCTTAGCTACTATTTATTTATTTATTTTATTTTTTAATTTTTTATTTTTTTTGGGTGCTGGGGATCGAACCCAGGGCCTTGTGCTTACAAGGCAAGCACTCTACCAACTGAGCTACTATTTATTGACCACTTCCTGTGGACTGTATTTCTACAATATTTTATTTAATCTTGTCAGTATCCCTAGAAGGTAATTGTTATTGCCTATAGTTAGAGATGAGGCTCAGGAAGTTTAAACCAACTTGTCCAAATTTGTAGAGCAAGTGAGAGGATAGAATGAGCTCTTTTGCAATATTTACTGTTTTTTTTAATAACAGAAAACTGAGGTTTAAAATATAATCTTGAGTTTTTTTAAAGACATCAGGCTATAAAGAGTCTCTAGCCTGGATAATAAGAACATAGGGTTTTACTTTTGGCTATAGTCTTAGATGATACGTCATTGTGCATGATTTAGAAAATTTCATTCTCTCTCCTTCTTTCTTTTCCAGTACTGGGGATTGAACCAAAGATCTCACATACACTAGGCAAAAACTCTACTACTAAGATACCCTCCCAGTCCTTCATTTCATTGTTTTGAACTTCAAGTTTCCACATGTGTGAAATAAAGGTATTGGATCGAAGGTTCATCTTTATGGCCCCTTCCAGCTTCAATGTTCCACCCTAGCAAGGAAAAAAAAAATCCAGCTCTCTCACTGAACATCTATTTTCCCCGTATTCTAGAACAGTAATTCACATTCCTTTAAGGAGAATCATCCCTTCCTCACTCAGTGTAATTCCTTCCTTTGAGTCCAGGATCTGGTGCAGGACTAGGTACATGAATGACCAATTAGAGTAAATCCCAAGAATTGTTTGAAAGTCACAAAGATAAGACACCTTTCCCTGGCACTGCTAGCAATAAGAAGGAGAGCTTGGAGCATCTGTCCTCATGCCCAAATGGAGTGTTCAGTTACTTGAAGCAACAAATTTTCTCTTTTGTTAGGTCTATTTATATTGGGATTTCTGTTTACTAGTTCACAGGCATCACAATAGGGGTAATCCTTGAAGGATGGAATGGATTTGCATTAGGAAGGGACTTCACAATGTAGGGAAGGTTATCCCTGAAATCCTTGGGATGGGAATGATTTTGAAAGCCTCCAGGAGGACTTTAGACTTGATGGGTATGTCAGATTTTAGTTTTTGAAAAAGACCCATGGTTTTGGTTCTACTTCTTCTCTTCCAAATCTTGTCATTCTATTAAGAAATGAAATCATTATCTTCTCCCATTCATTTGGCAGGCCTTCGGAGCTGACTTAAATACAGTGATTGAAGTGATAATGCATTATTTCCGAAGCTAGATAATAAAAGGCACTGTAATATGGTTTCACTCTTTTGAAACACTGGCCCTGGGAACCACACTACCATGTTCTGAGGAAGCCCAGGTAACACGGAGAGGCTAAGGGTTCCGGTTGACAGCCTGTGTAATAAAGAGCGTGGCTGGCTTTTGCTCCCAGTTCTTGAGAGGGAGTCTGTAAAATGTTGCAATTTTCTGAGTGATTGAAGTGGGGGGACAAAAAGGCAGTCAATATAGATAATAAATAATTGGGTCTGATCGGGAAGGTGGGGACTGGTTGAAAAGGAAAGGAAATCAAATGCTGACATCTCCAAAGCCCTTTCCCCCTCCTCCTTGTGTGTGCCCTTCCCCTCCTCCAACCTGTTGCTAAGGTAACCTGCCTCAGGGATTGTTCCTCCCTGCAGGGAGTTGTAGGAGTTGTTAATGAAGCACCTCCTGGGTAGCCCTTTCCCTGCCTGGAGGCTTCTCACCTTTTGGTCTATCCCTTGGCCACTGGTCAGGTGTCATGATGGGGAGAGATAAGGGAAGAGGAGGGCAGGAGAACAAAGAAAATCTAAAATGTATAAAAGGGGCAGGACACTCCCACTTCTTTGGATACCAACTCTGGATCCCTTGTCTATCTGAAGTCTGTTTCTATCCTTTAAATAAAACTTGCCTTTTGTGCTTGCCTCGGGTGTTCAGTCCTCACATCTGAGAAAACTTGTTATCACCAGTAACATGATCAGGGTATCTTTGTTATTCATCATGGAATCTGGTAGTTTATGCTAAATTGATGACTAATGGTGGGCCCCTAGATAGTTAAACAAATGAGATGACTAAAGATAGAGGCTGATCATGCTAGATAGACCAACCATGTGATGAACGAGGTGATTATTTTCAGTTGGGTGATATTAGTCAACATCTGGGGAGAGGAAGAAAGATGGAGATTGGGTCACATGGCTAATGATTCAATTAATCATGCCCATATAATGAAACCTTAATAAACTCTGGATGCTGAACTCCAGTGAACTTCCTGGTTAGCGATACTCTGCATGTTGTCATGTATCATTGTGCTGGGAGAGTCACATATTCTAATTCCACAGAAGGACGACTCTGGAAATTTCACATTTGGAGTACTCTCGGACCTTATCCCAGGTTTCTTTCCTTTTGACTCTTTCTGATTTATATCCTTTACTGTAATCTTAAGTATATTCTGTGACCCATACTGGTGAATTTTCCAATTTGAGGGAGTAAAAAGTGGGAATACCTGAGTTTATAATAAGTTAGTAAGAATTAAGGATGACCTGGGGACTCCCAAATTTGCAACTGGTATCCAAAGAGAGGATTCTAGTGGAGGACTGTGCCCTTAACCTGTGAAGTTTGGCACTACTCTGAGTAGTGAGTGTCAGAAGTCATCTTACCATTGTAACTCCATGTCATGTACAACCACAAAAATGGGAAGTTATACGCCATGTATGTATGATATGTCAAAATACATTCTACTGTCATGTATAACTAAACTAAAATAATTTTTTTTTTAAAAGAAGCCCTCGTACAGCCACAGGTAAGGTCCAAGCTGACAAGGTTTAACCATCATACATGTAGGTGAATAAGACTTCAGTGGATTCCAGCATCTTGCCATCAAATTACCTTTAACATTTGAGTCTTCCAGCTGATGTCCTAGCAACATGGAGCACAGACAAATCATCTCAATGCACTTTGCCCAAATTCCTAACCATAAAACCATTAACGTAATAAATAATTGTTTTTATGCCATTATTTTAAGGGAATTTGTTATAGAGCAAAAGATAACTGGAACATATTTTTGTATCTGTGAGTGGGGAATGATTATAACAAAACCTTAAAAATGAGGCAGTGTCTTTGAGACCAGGAGCATGCAGAATGCTTTAGGAGACCTTTAGGACCTTTAGGAGAGTTAGTGAAAGGCAAAGGAGGCTTGAAGAGACTTTTAGTGGAAGCCTTGTGGTTCTCAAGAGACCTACCGGTAATGGCTTAGAAGAGGGCTGGGGATGTAGCTCAGTGGTAGAGTATTTGCCAAGCATATAAAGACTGTGGGTTCAATGCCCAGTGCTAGGGAGAGGGTATATGTTATTACAAGCTGGAGGAAAATAAATCCTTGTCACATAATGACAGAAAGTTTACAAATACTGTTGGCTGCAGTGAAGTAGAAGAAGGGAAATGCACCTAAAGACCTGGGTGACCTAACTTAGAACACTTCTAGGTAGTATGTTAAATAAGTCCCAGGGTTGCTACTACTTACTTTAGTAAAATGTATGAGGAGATAAACTAAAGAAAGATACATCAAGGGCTGGGGAGATAGCTCAGTCAGTAGAGTGCTTGCCTTGCAAGCACAAGGCCCTGGGTTTGATCCCCAGCACCGCAAAAAAAAAAAAAAAAAAAGCCATCAAATAGAAAAGATCCAAGACCTGATGGGTTTAAAATCAAAACTTTCTCATTTGCCATTTCTCCAGACAGCAAATGATGCTAAATAAAAGAAAGAGATCAGATTATCAGATTGAAGCTTTGGTCAGGAAATATATAGTCTATAAAACGAAATAAAAGGTGTAACTGTAAACCTTTTGTTTGAGGTTTCAGGAATATTTGAGGTGATGACTCAGAGACCCTTTCAAACAATCAAAATCCCCTCTAAAGGCTCACAGACCCTCTCCATTAAACAACAGGGCTCTGAGAATCTTAAAGGAGTTTCTCATAGCAGTCTTACATGAACCTCAAGGTAGGGAAGGTGGGAAAGTCTCAATGAAATAGGGTGGTGTATAGATTGATTCACAGTTTCACTGGAATTTTATCAGCTTGTATTAAAAAGGACAGAGACAGTATCAAATGAAAAGAGGCCTCCGTATCCCTAAACTTGAGGCCTCTGTATTCCTAAACTTCTATGACCAGGAAGTATTCTGAGAAAACCGTTAACCTGCAAACATAACAATTTTGAAAAAGGAAGGATAATTCAGAAGGGGGAGCCGAGAGTTTAGGGGATAGCAGAAGAGCTCTGGAAAAATCATTCCTAGATAAATGTACTAAACCATAATCAAATAATTGGCAATGTGCTCAGTTAGATTTTAGAACTGCTACCTTTTACATTACTTTTAAGACATTTTATATTTTTTATATTACTTCGTGCCTCTTGTTATTTCCTTTTGAAATGGAGAGTTTATAGCAGATATAGTAGAATGTTTTGGGTGTGGGTGTAACAGTGGTTCACTTTATGTAGCCCTTGCTGCTCTGCCACCGCAACTTATTTTCAAAATGAACATGTTTCTCTTCCTCTCTCCCTGCTCCTCCCTATCCTCTCCCCCTCCCTAATCTCAGGGGAAACAGGATTACTTTTCATCCCCATTCTAGGCAGATTTATCTGTCCTTGAGTACACACCCACCACAGGAACGAAGTAATCCAGACTTTGGGAATAGCACCAGAAGATCTCAGAAATAAACTATCTCCCAAATTAACAAGTGAATTACAACTCCAACAGAGAACACATGCAATGTAGCCTTTGAATCACTTCTTTAAAAGCCCCCTGTTTCTGATGATGAGCAGAATCACATCCTCTGGGACAGGAGGCCCCTGTGTTTCTCCTTTGCTAGCAAAGCAATAAAACTTTTTCCTTTTTCTCAAAACCATGTCCTCATTATTGGCTTGGCATCGGGGAGAAAAACTGAGTTTATGGCAACATGGGAAGGGCTGATAGCGTCACTCTTTAGTTCACCGGTCTTTAAATCAAACTCAAAGGTACTCAAGGAGCTACGCCCAAGGACTCATTCCCAAGAAATCTCATTCATATCTGGATGTGGTTTAAATGAGAGAATTCTGACTAAACTTGATCATAATGCTTTAGTGAGATAAGTTGTGAGAGGTTCCTAGTCAGGTCCTGTGGCACATGCCTGTAATTCCAGTCATTTGGGAAGCTGAGGCAAGTTAGAGGCCAATCCAGACAATTTAGCAAGACCCTATCGCAAAATTTAAAAATGCCCAGCATGTATGAGATCCCAAGTTTAATCTGCACTACCATGCAAAAGAAAAAATTTAAAAAAACAATTTTAAAACTTGAGAGGTTCTTCATGAAGAAATGATGAATTCTGAGGTGACAGATATTCCAATTACCTGGATCTGATCATACATTATAAATATACTGAAATGTCACCCTGTACACCCAAAATATGTATAATTACTTTGTGTTAATAATAAAAAGGTAGGGCTGGGGATACAGCTCAGTTGGCGGAGTGCTTGCCTTGCAAGCACAAGGCCCTGGGTTCAATCCCCAGCCCTGCAAAAAACACCAAAAACAAAAACAAAAACAAAAACAAAAAAACAAAAAGGTCTTAAGACAAAGACTTTAGAGGTTCTTAAGGGAAAAGTTGGTAGATATTGCAAGTTGGGAGAGCAGTGATTATGATTAAGAAGGCAGACTGTGGTGTCTTATATTTTCCTTGTATGGTCATAACATAGGCTTTTCTAGAACTTTGCTATTCCCATTGAATTGGAATCTATGTCCATTTACCTTGATATTAGGAGAACTCTTGTACCTTTATTAAAAACCGAATATAGTAGAAGTGACACTATAGAACACCCCAGGTTAGATTTTAGAAACTGCACCAAGATGGCAATGAAAATGGTAGACTAAGGACCTCTGAAACACCCTCTCCTCCACAACAGCAATGAGAACATTGGAAAAATTGCCCAAATCAAGTTTTTCAAAACTCTGGAAATTGCTGGTGTGGTGACGCACGCCTGTAATTCCAGTGACTCTGGAGGCTGAGACAGGAGGATCGCAAGTTCAAAACCAACCTCAGCAAAAGCAAGGCACTAAACAACTGTTCCTAAATAAAATACAAAATAGGGCTGGGGGGCTGGGGAGATAGCTCCGCTGGGAGATAGCTCAGCTGGTAGAGTGCTCGCCTCGCAAGCACAAGGCCCTGAGTTCGATCCCCAGTACTGCAAAAAAAAAAAAAAATAGGGCTGGGGATGTGGTTCAGTGGTTGAGTGCCCCTGAGTTCAATCCCCAGCAACCCCTCCCAAAAAAAACAAAAACAAAAACACAAAAACTATGGAAATTGACCAAAGATTTTTGTCAATCTCAGGAGCATTTACTGGGGAAAAAAAAAAAAAAAAAAAAGGTTGATTCTTGTTAGTTAGGAACATTGAGTTTAGTGCTATTCTAATTTGCCCTATTCTTGGGCCTTTCTGCCAGCTCCATGGTCGCCTTGAAAACCAACAGCCTGTAATCATGGCAAAAATGGACAGGCTCACAACTACTGGAAGTGGCAGAATGGTGCTATATCAAACCTGTATCCCCAGAGAACGGCCATCATTCACCCTTCCTGTTGGCCACATGCATGTGTAAAGCCGTGTTCATACCAAGGTTGTGTGTGCGTTCATGGAAGACCCGAGAGGGCCCCAAGCTGCTGCTGCTGGCCAGCTGTGAATCTGTGCTGGCAGGCAGTAAAACCCTAAGCTAGCTGTATACCGTGTGGCTAAGTGTCACCCAATATGCACAGAGTCCCTTAACAAGCACTTATTTCAGGTATTTTAAGGAAATTTCTGTCCAATAATTGACTACTAAGCTAAATGAGCAGATACTTAAGTGGTCATGAATAACAAAGAATACAGACTTTACAGAATTAAAGAGAACAACAAACTACTACTACTAGGAATAGAGGAATATATATATATATATATATATATGAATATATATATAATTAGATGTATATTGGAGGAATCTAATAGAACAGAATAGAATAGAGGACTATATTTATTTTTTACTTTATTTTTTTCTCCTGAGGAATTATCTAATATCATTATGCAGGCTGAGAAGTCCCACATTCTGCCAGTGGTGAACTGTAGACCCAAGAGAGCTGGTGGTAGATTTCTAGTCCAAGTTCAAAGACCTGAGAACAAGTGGTGCTGATGGTGTAAGTCCCAGTCTGATGGTAGGAGATCAATGTCTTAGCTCAAGCGGTCAAGCAGAGAGCAAATTTCTTTTCATCTGCCTTTTTGTTCTACTTAGGTGTTAGATAGAATTACAGGGTGTAAGATCAACACACAAGGGCTTGATGGGGAGAAGTGTTTGCCCCTTGTCACAGAGGTTGAAGGGGCCAGGTCCTCCCTGGCAGTATAGTTTACATAGATTAGCTGATTTTGATTCACACTTGAGGAATTCTGAATTTTGAACCATGTTATGGTTTGGATCTTTAGTATCCTCCCAAAAGCTCATGTGTTAGAAAATGCAGAAATGTTCAGAGGTGAAAGATTAGCTTATGAGAGCTATAACGTTATCAGTGGATTCATACTTGGACTACTGGGCGGTAACTGTAGGCAGGTGGGGTGTGGTTAAAAGGGAGTATGTCTCTGAGGGTGTGCCCTTGGACTGTATCTTATCCCTGGCTTGTCTCTTTTTCTCTCTTTCTCTGCTTCCTGGCTGCCATGAGCTGAGATGCTTTCCTCCGCCATTCCCTTCTGTCATGATGTTCTGCCTCACCTCAGGTCCATAGCAATAGAGTTGGTTGACCAAGGACTGAACCTCTGAAACCAAGAGCCCAAAATAACTTTTTACTCTTCTAAATTATTCTTGTCAGGTAGTTTGATCATAGTGATGAAACACTAACCATTAATTAAAAACTAATACTAATTCAAATTATTTCCTTAATTTTGTGCCTCTATTTTCCACTTGTGCATTGAAGACAGTCTACCTCTCCAAGGTTTTACATCCTGCTTCACAGGCATGCTTTTTTTTTAATGGGGAGTCCATATTGGTAAGACATTTTGAGATTTCTGATTGAAAGCACTAATTTAAAACAGAGTATCATTGCTCTTAAAGTAGAGTCCCTAAAGGACACATACACTCTTAATCTCTGTCTTTCCTTCTCTGTTAAAACAAGTGTTTAGTTCCAGGCACTTTAACATGAACAGCTGCAGTGGAGGGAAGGCTACATTTTCAATCTATACATGTGTCTTCATCTATTTGAGCTGCATAACAAAATTCCAAAAACTAGATAGTTTATAAATGCCTGGAATTTATTTCTCACAGTTCTGGAGACTGACAAGTCTGAGATCAAGGCATTGTCTGGTAGGGACTGCTTTCTAGTTCATAGATGGTGCCCTCTTGCTATGTCCTCTTGTGGTGGAGAGGGCAAGGCAGGCTTTTATAAGGATACTAATCCTATTCATTACTACCCTTCCAAAGATCCCATTTCTTAATAAAATCATGGGGATTAGGGTTCAATAACAGATTTGGGGGGAACAGAAGCATTCATTCCACTGAACACCCTGATCAAATTCATTATCTTTGCTTAGAAATCTGGCCTAAGAGGTTGTGTTAAGCAAGACTGGCATCAGAGTGATTCTTAATTTTTTAACGAGGGCTTCGTATTTTCATTTTGCCTTGGACCTGGTCAATTATGTAGCTAATATTATGTGTAAGACATAAACAATTTAAAAAATCATATGGGAATGCAAAATTCCAATATAAGGTTTCCATTAATTTGTTTTTTCAGTCAGTTGGACATTGAACTTCTACCATATTCTAGGGCTGGGAAACAAGAACAAGACAGATGTGGTCCCTGCTCATGGAGCTTATAATTTAGTATACTGTTTTTTCAAACATTTTTTTGACCATGACCTAGCACAAACCAATATGTGTTTTGTATTTGTATGAAGAGAGAGAGAGAAGAGGGGTGGGGGGAGGGAGAGAATTGCTTCACTTTACACATAAATATATAACATTTTATATATCAGTTTTTTATATTTTATCTATACTTATTGTTTCAGTCAGTTTTTTCACTGCTGTGTGTAAGAAATCCCACGAAAACCACACTGGACACGGGAAATCACATAAGGGAGTTTATTAAGCAAACAGAGTGTCTCCCTGCAGGGTAAGAGAGAAAATGAGAGGAAAAGAAAAGGAAAGAGAAAGGGTGCGTGCTAGAGAGAGTGGAAAAGCGAGGAGGAGAGCGAAAGCAAGTGAGTAGGAAAGAGAAAAGCAAGAGAAAAGATGGCGGGGTAGCTATCCTTAAGCAGTTGAATTCTGGGCCAACAGGGGACCAATAACGGAGAAGGATACTTGCAAGCTGACTGATTAACCAATAGCTAGCTAGGATGTTCAGACTGACAGTAGTTGGGAGGTGGGGAAAATGGCTGCACCGGCAGGGAGAGTAGATTTCAGACTGACAAGAACGGAACGACTGGGGAACAACTTTGTATTACACTGTGACCAAAAGACCTGACAAGAACAATTTTAGAAGAGGAAAAGTTTATTCAGTTTCAAAGGTCTCAGTCCATAAATGACTGACTCCATTACTTGGGGCCTGAGGTGAGGCATCATGGTGGAAGAGTATGGTGGAGGAAAGCAGCTGGGGACATCACACCAGGAACGGAGAGAGAGAGAGAGGGAGAGAGAGAGAGGGAGAGAGAGAGAGGGAGAGAGAGAAAGAGAGAGAGAGAGAGAGAGAGAGAGAGAGAGAGAGAGAGAGAGGGAGAGAGAGACTGCTCTCTTTACTACAACAAAGTATAAACCCCATCAATCCACCTCCTTCAGCCACATCCTACCTGCCTATAGCTACCATCCTGTTAATTCCTATCTCGGGATTAATGCAGTGATGAGGTTAAGGCACTCATAACCGAGTCATTTAACCTCTAAACTTTCTTGCATTGTCTCACACATGAGCTTTTGGAGAACACCTCACATTTAATCCACAACACTTCTATACACATATAAGTACATTGAAGAAAAATGGAATGCATTCATACCCCTGATACGTAGAATGCACTCTGATGTTTTGTATTATTTTATTTCTTTAAAAACTTTTGGTTATAATTTACTACTTTGATTTCTCCAGGTTCACACTTAGTAAGAGGCAGAGCTGGATGCATAGCCAGGTTTGTCTGACTCCAAAGCCCAAACTTTCAGCCACTTAGCTCTGCTATCTCCAGAAATAGTCAAAAGAGCAGAAGACCTGGTTTCTAGGCCCAGTACTGCCACATAATAAACATGAGACATTCCACACATCATTTAAGTTCTCTAGGCTTAATTTTTTCCCCCAGTAAAGTGAGCTTAATAATAATACATGGGGAAGCACAAGTACTTCATAAACTGAAAAGCACTCCGGCACTGCAAGGAATGTTAAGAGTAACATCAGCTAAGGCGAAGACAATGTGCTCACTGGAGAATGATGCAGTATTTGTGTTTCCTAGGTTTTTGAGAGTTTGTGTCCCTCCCTGTGTAGGTCTCTGCATCAGCCCATCTACCTCTCTTCTGATCTTTAACACAGTTGAAACCTGCCTTGGGTGGACAAATGAATTGCAGGTTACCTTACTTATTTATTTATTTATTTTTCAAATTAGGTTTCTTAAGTTAAAACCATTGTTTTACTGAGACAGTTCTTTGGATGGATGTGGAAAAGTACAGAATTGGGGTATTATATCTCTTCAGAAACTTGCTAAATCTTCTCCTTTCCTTGGCAAGTTGAAGATCTATTACCAAAGTGCAAAAAGCAAACACAGCTAAGCTGGGTGTGGTGGCTCATGCCTGTAATCCCAGTGGCTCAGGAGGTTGAGGCAGGAGGATTGCAAGTTCAAAGCCAGCCTCAGCAAAAGCGAGGGGCTAAGCAACTCAGTGAGATCCTGTCTCTAAATAAAATACAAAATAGGGCTGGGGATGTGGCTTAGTGAGTGAGTGCCACTGAGTTCAATCCCTGGTACCCACCCCTATGCAGGCAACTAAACAAAAAAACCAATTAGTTTACTTGAAAACTTCAGATCAATCGATTTTTTTCTATTTTTCTTTTACATTTAATGTAGGTTAAAAAAATACATGTTTATTATAGAAAATTGGAAGATACACAAGTACAAAGAAAATAAAACTCACCAGCATACTGGACTCCCATATCAAGAGAAAACAACATTTCATTTCTTTGGGAAAAATTAGATTCTTACCGAACATTTTATCTTTTTTTTTTTTTTTTTTTTTTTGCTTCTGCTGGGGATATTAGCTACATCCCCAGACCAAATATTTCACTTTTGAAATTTAGCATAATATTATGCATATTTTCATATCTTTTAATATTCTTTAAGGACATGTATTTAATTGCTACATAATATTCCATATTATAATGAATTTAATCAATTCCCTCTGTTAGAACATTCATATTGTTTCCATGTTTTTACTACTCTCAACAGGGCTTAGAATAGCCTTTTACTTCAATGTGTACATTTCTAATTATTTATGTCGGATATGTCCCAAGAAGTAAATTACTGGGTTGAACAGCCTTCTCTTTATATGGCTCTATCACTCAAGCAGTAGCCGCCACCACAGGAATTTATTGCAAGGTGTTGGGCAGCCCACAGTTTTGTCAGGAAAGCTAGAGCCTCAGGCTTAGAAGGCGGGAATGCAGGAAGGCTGAGCAGCCAGAGCCCCAGACAAGGCCTTGCTGTAGATCCAGTCCAGCCAGGACTCCTCTGCCATTGCCACTGAGGCAGAATGAGAGCCTGCCACTATTGGCACTAGGCCTGGACATTGAACACTGGATACCAGACACCATGCTGGCAGCTCTGCCCTGGTGGGTCCTGGAAACTAGATGCTGCCACTGCAGCCAGGAGGAGATCTGCTCTCTCCCAGCTTCTCAGCGTGATTACCAGCAGTCATATAACCTTAGGTAATCACATCCCACCCCAGGGGAGGGGAATGAGAATATTTGGTGTCTGTATCGCCTAATAAGGGGATAAATCCTGCCCAACAACACCAAGACACTCCAGGATTTTTGCCAGTTTCTTGGGTAAAACATACCACCTTAGTCTTACTTTAATTTGCTTTCTAGGGAGGATGGACATCTTACATAGTTCTATTTGTAATTTGCAATTCTACTTTTGTGAATTATCTACTAAAATTTGCATGACTGTACTATTGGAACAGTTAGCCTTCTATTGGGCTGTTCATCTTGTCTTTTTTGTAAGAACTCTTTCAACAGCAAGGCTATGAATACTTTGACTAATATACATCATCTTTTCTTCAGTTGGATTTTTAATTTCATTTAAGAGCTTTTCATATTAGCCTGCAGAAGTTTATCTATTTTATCAAGTTAAGTCTATTGCCTCTTATCATAGTTTGCTTTTTTTGTGTGTGGTGCTGGGGATTGAACCCAGGGTCTTGTGCTTATAAGGGCAAGTATTCTACCAACTAAACTATATCCCCAGTTCCACATTTGCTTTTAAACATAGAATTTCCCTACTCCAAAGTTAAATAATCACCTATATTTTCTGACTAATATAAATAAATCTCATTTCCTAATCTTCAGATGAACTGGTCATACGGTCATAAAATCTTAGGAGGGAAATCTAAGGCCTAAAGTTTTGAAGGAACCCATCCCAATTCAGTTGAGGCAACACTAGATGGGTGTTATTTTCCCTACATGGTTCCATAGGACATGTCAAGGCCCACACAGAAACTGAAGGTTAGATGGAGATTGATAGTTAATAATGTAACCTACCCTGACCATACTTCAGTCAGCTGAATGGTTACAAGAAAGTGAAAAAATAAAGTGACTTCTCAGAGAGGTGGATTTAATAAAAAAAAAAAAAAAAGGTTTATTTACTGTCTGATTAATTTTTTGACAGTTTTTTTTTTTTTTTTTTTTTTTTTTTTTGCGGTGCTGGGGATTGAACCCAGGGCCTCGTGCTTGCAAGGCAAGCACTCTACCAATTGAGCTATATCCCCAGCCCTTTGACAATTATTTGAGTCTTCCTAGCAAAAACTCCCTCCTTTACTCTCAGAAATATATGTGGATAACCATCAGGGTGTGTGTGTAGGGTGACATCATAAAACATTAAAGAGGGTTTGGAGAATATCGGTGTTGCTAGAGAAGGAAAAGGCAATGCTCATTTACTTTTTACTCAGCTCAGAGAAGTTGCTTCTAAGTTTTCAGGATTTTTGTTGGTATTGTGAGAGCTAGTAACTTGGAGTGTGAAGCCCTGAAGGTGGCAAGGCATGGAAAAATGTAGCACACAGCTCCTGGAAGGGTAGTAGCAGTAGCAGCAACTAAAAGTCTATGGAAAACAGATGCACCTTAGGAGAAAGGGGCACAAAGAACTAATACCCGCAGGATTCACTTCAGGACTGGGGTGGCCAGAGCTCTTTGAATCACCTCCTCTTCACCCTGTTAGTGAGGGAGGGATTCTTGCTCTAGGATTATGGGGATAGCTCAACACTCAACACCTGACACTGGACAGGCGAGACTGCTGTTGAGCAGTTTATTAGTCACATATACTCACAGCCTGAGGGAGGAGCACACTTTATGCCATGCAGGGTCAAATGAATGTTGGAACTTAGGAACAGAGTGAACAAGTAGGGACCGTGGGAGACAGGATTTGAAGTATTGAGAAGACATGGTGTCTCCTGATTCTAGAAGAAGAATATGATTGGGTTGTTTTTGAGTAATTCTGCAGCTAGCAGGGAACTGAAACCCACTACTCAGGGATAAGTAGGAACTGTGCCTGGTCCCTTTGATAAGGAAGGTTGTTTGACAAGGAGACCTTATCCACAAGAGCAGAGGAGGGAGGGGAACTTGTCGTTAGGCCCTTCAATTTTACAACATGTCAAGACAGCACATAATAATGAGACTTAATTGCAGGCCTTACCCCACAAGAACACTCAAGGGCATGGTTGATGCTGGGCTCCAGTGATTATAAGGACAGAAAAATTCGAGGACAGAAAACTCAGGTCTTGGGCAGAAATTACTTTATACTTCCAGAAATCAGGGATGTCAAAATAATGGTAGAAGTAGCATAAATTCTCAAGACATGTAGGGATTCAAAAGACTGAGCTAAGAAGAATCTCATTCATGAGCAGTCAGGAGACTGCTTATTGCCCCAAACCTGTGCTCAGTGAATTTACTAAGGAGACAGTGATTGTCTGTAACTTAAGTTGCCTTATACAAAAAGCACACACTCTTTAGCTGACATTGTATATACCACCTATAAGGAAAAGCAGAAGAGAAAGTGGATCCCATGGGCCTGGTTTCTAGATACCCAGATATTCTGTCATTCAGGTAATGGTAGTGGGAATTCACCTCAGTAAACAGCAATAGAAATTAGCCAGAGAAATTTCAGGGGGGATTCCCAGGAATATTTTCTTATAGTCTGACAGAAGGTGTTGGAGTGGTACTTTACAAACTAGCCAGCCCTATCTTGGATATCGGTTTAGTAACATATGAAGTTCAATGTCCCATATTTCATCAAGTATTTCATGAGCACCTACCAAACACCTAGAATTCTTTATCTGATTGGACAGATCATTCCCTCAAGGAGCTCCCAGTCATTCTGGAAAAATAACATAATTTTATGTGAAATGGCAATGCGGGAAAGTATTTAAAAAGTTCTGAGATGAGGAGCATGGAAAAAGAATGCTGGTAGTATTTCCTTAAAATTTTACTGTTCTCATTTTACACTTTGAATAAATTACTGTATAAAACATATCATGTGGCAAAATACTTCCTTAATCTATGAGTTGAATCTTTTATGCATCCACAAATTACATAGTGGTTAAAGTATCTCATTGCTTTAAATGTGCCCATTTAAAGTTATCAGTTAAGAAGGGCATACAAGGGGGGTTTCCTCACTCACTCTTCCTTTTGTTCTGAGCACATTACTTGAGAGTCCCGGAGTTTGAAGGTGTCAGGGAACACCTTCTCGTTTCCTCCCAGGTTGCTTTGGAGATACTTGAGGGTGAAGATTGGGGACATAAATTGAAGTGTGGACATTTGGAGAATAAGTAGGATGATTCTAGATGGTCTAAACCACTTGGAGACTTTCTTACTTTCTTTTCTGCTTTTCTCATTCCAGTCAAGCTCCTATGCAAAGGTAGATTTGAATCAGACTGGAGAGTTTCTCTCATTTGTCATCTGTAGAACTTGATCATATCAATGCTATCTCCAGAGGGTTCTACCCCAGCTCCAGGTTCAAGTTGCTCTTGGTCTCTAGCCAGGGTTCAGCAGCCTTGGGTTTGTCCCTCAGGCACCTGTGGGGGATTTTAACTGAGTAAACCCAGGTCTTATCCATAGATTAAGGAACTCTGTCTGGGACTTGTTCTATGAAGTCCTTATGTGTCATAATTGAGATGAAGAACAGATATCTATTCAATGTAAAGGGAAAACTTTAAACAATTGTAACTGATCAATTCTATAATCACCTTTCTATGAACTCATTGGTACTGAAAGTTTTCCAATGGAGATTAAGTTTTTGAACAACCATTCTTTTCTATCATAAAATATAACTCTATTCTATACCGTAGGGTGCCTTTTCTACATCATCTCATTAGTCTTTACAAATGTCCCATGGGGTAGGTGTCATTATTATTTTCCTTTTTTTGGTACCAGGGATTGAGCCCGTGGTACTTAGCCACTGAGCCACATTCCTGGCCCGTTTTATTTTTTATTTTGAGACAGGATCTTGCTAAGTTGCTGAGGCTGGCTTTGAACTTGCTATCCTCCTGTCTCACCCTTTGGAGCCACTGGGATTACAGGTGTGCACCACCACACCTGCTGTTGTTTTCCATTTTGTACATGAGAAAAGTGAGATGTAGGAAGTATAAATGATTTGCCTAAGATCAGAGAGCTAAGAACAAATGAAAGCAGGCTGTTGTGAGGATATTTTCCTGACCTACTACACGGTGTGGCCTCAGTCTTAAAGAAAGACCCTAGCCCAGGGAGATAATTGAGTACGTAAATCACTTGTCATTTCATTCAGGATCCTTAACTTGGTTGGAAATCAGAGTGGGAATGGGGTGAGGTCACCAGTCACCAGAGGTAGAGGCTAGTCTCTGTAGTCCACCTCAGAAGTTGGCTTCTCTTTAGTAATCACTGAGGTAATGATTATTACCATTTGTTCAGGGCTTACCATGGGCCCAGCATGTGTGAATTCCTTTACTTTTATGCACTTATTTAGTCCTTACAACAGCCCCAGGAAGAAGGTATTAGATCTTCATTTTATAGATGTGGAAACGGGTTTAGTATCACACCAGCCTCACACAGTAAGGCCGTGAATCAAACTCAAAGGTAAACGGGATCAAAGCCTATGCACTACAAAAGGATTATTTTGGGGGCAGTGATGTTCTGAAGAGCA
This sequence comes from Sciurus carolinensis, assembly GCF_902686445.1. Lineage (NCBI taxonomy): Eukaryota > Metazoa > Chordata > Mammalia > Rodentia > Sciuridae > Sciurus > Sciurus carolinensis. Next base: position 159,945,646 of record NC_062214.1, on the reverse strand, counting down.
GGGAATATATGTAGGAATTAGTTGGAGTTTCCCAGTATCACCCTGTGTAATCTAGTGGGTATTTACTTGGTTACCCTGAGGGGGAACCTGAGGATTATTTCAGCCCCAAAGGTGACATTTCAATGTGATATCTTTAACCTGAACTATTCTCAGGTATGAGAGACTCCAAGATTTCTGGCACTCAGGATCACAGCCGGCACAAGATGCAATATACTATATGTAGAGATGGACAGGATCAAGTGTGTATACACAGGTACACACCCACACACACTCATACAAGTTTGTGGTATACAGGAAGTTAGGGAAACTGCTTCTAGCCTTGTTGGTTGCCGTGTATTGCAGAAAGTCCGTAGAGGAAGCAGGGCAGAGGTAGGGCTTTTTGACAACATGCCTATACTCTATGCACGAAGCAGGCTGCCAGACTCCTACATTTTCCAAAAGGCCTTGAACCCAACTCCCCTCTCCATACCCTCAGCTTCAAGCACTCTTTGGCAGTTGTGAATCTTCTGAGGCCACATGTACATCACTGACTCTTCCCAAGGTGGGGGGTGGGGGATGAGAGGCTAGGTCCTGGAGCCCCTTGAGGGTGAGGAGCGCAAGCTTATGCTCTGGCATGTCTAAAGGACACAGCCAATTTTCAGGGCTCAGAACCCCAGCGAAACTAGTACTTTCAAAGGCCACTCTGGTCTTCCCTTCTATGCTTGGGACAACAGGCTAGTTTAAAGCATGAAATGGAGAGTGGTGTCTACTTTTGTACTCAGAATCCTAGTGTGTGTCCCGAAGAGTGCTTTCTGGTGTTCTATTCCCATGCTTTCTAACACTGAGCTTGGCATCTGCACTTGTCTTCCCTTTGCTGTGCCCTCAACCCCTGGGGTTTGGAATCCCACAGAAGCCCTTGGGACTAGGTGCTCTGGAGAGGGAATGGCTGGTTACACAGGACTTTTGAGCAGGCAGGAGGTTGTTCTGGATTCAAAGGATGTGGGTTTAAATCCCAACTCCGCCCCTGAGTAGCTGTGACCTCTTGGCAAGTCACATACTTCTTTGACCTTTGTTTCCTCCTCTGAAAAATGAGAGCACTAATGCCTGCTGGTGTGGTGACCCGATATAGCCTCTACCTGGGACCTGGCCAGTACCCAACACACAGAAGTGGTGTGATTTCAGCAGCACTGAGAAGGATCCTTGGGCCAAAACAAATCCTTCCCTTACCAACTTCCTGACACGATCTGACCTCTACCCAGCTCCTCAACCTCAAACAGGAAGAGCGCTCTCACTTTGCTTCCTTGACAGCACCATGTTATTGTACCCGCTGTTCCTGCTTCCTAGAATGTTGTTCCCCTCTGCCTCCCCCCTGTTCATTTAGTTTGCACCTTCCTCAAGGTCTCCTCAGCCATCTGGAAGAGAACCTTTCAGGGTTGCCCTGGCTTAGCTAGGTCCTCACCTGTGTGACCATTTTACTAATGTGTATTAATTAATTGTATGACAAATTGCGGGAGAAACAAACATTAATTAAATAATGTAAGCTCCATGAAGATGTCAGTTTTTCTCACCACTTACTGATAGATACTAGGTTTCATTAACTATCTGTTGAAAGAATGAGCAAGAGACATTCATCTAACAAAGCAGCATGTTTCTCACAACACGAGAGATCTCCCAATTCGATGTTATTCTGAGAGTGGGAGGAGTCCATAGTCAAATAAATTGGACATCTTGGGTAAAACCAAGCAGACAGGTTTCTTCTCTATGGGATTTCTCAGCACCTCAATACGTTAATAATATGCGTTGTGAATTTCCAGTAAGAGGAGGGACGAAACCTAATAAGGAACTTGGTTTGTCATTTACACCTCATTATGAATGAGTTTAATCAAAATCCTGCCAGAGAGTGAGTGATGGGGAGGCAAAAGAAGTTGTGGGCTCTGGAGGTGAAGAACTCTGCCTTTTTTCAGCCTACCTCCAAATGCAGACCTCCTAGGCTCCTGGGAGAAAAATCAGCTCAAGTCTGGGAACTCTGAGGCAGGTGACTTGTTCACAACTCAGTTCCTGTATCTTGGTTCAGCAATATCAACCTGGATGTAAATTCTCTTTATTGCTAGTCTACCAAAAAAAAAAAACCTCTTTCTTATATCAATGATGGAGAGATATTTATCTAACAAAAAAATTACTATTTATCTTCTCCAGTAAAACGTTGATTCTGACAAAGTGATGTAAGGTTGATGTGTCCCAAGAAACAGATCTGTTCTCTGTCTGGTTTTGTTTTCTTTAATTGCTTTTTAAATCCAGCATTCCTTTTCTCATCATTGGCTTAGGCTACAGGGCAGTACTGGTTTTGCTCAAGTGGAATATCTATTTGGAGTTGATTGAAAAAACAAAACTGGTTACAAGAAGGGTCAGGCGAGTCTTAAAGATCATTACAATTGAACTAAAAGGGTGATACCTAAACCAGAAAGTTATCTAAATCTAAACCTGGGTGGTTTCTGTATTGCAAACATTGATTTTTGAGATACTGTGTTTGAATGCAAGCATGGTGCGATGCTAGAAGCCTCACAGTGGGTGAAGCATGTGAATGAGGTAGAATAGAGTTCAAGTGTTGGCTACGCTTCATGAAGCTTCCAAGATGGCACTGTGCTTATGCTAAGTGGGGAGGGTTTGTCTCCAGCTCTTACTGGGAGAAACTCAAGTTACCCTTTACTAAAGGTATGCTATTCACCTTCCATTTCATCCTGCCTGTCCTAGAATCTAAGTTATCTCCATCCCATTCATTCAAGCACCTGATCCTGCTTTTTAAACTAATCCAATAAATCAATTCACTGGTCAATGGGTAATGGTTAAAAACGTGAATTCTTCCTAAGTAAGCCTTAGAATTTTAACAAGGGTCACCTGGTTAATACCAAACAAGTCACTCTAATAGTGGGAAGTTAGGGACAGGATAGATGCTTCAGGGTAGATTGCCTTTAAGTCCCACACAGAGGCAGCTGTCTGCTCTGGCTTTGGAGGATTGGCTCCGTGACAGATCTTTGCTGTGCTGTAAAGGTAGGTTAAAGGGCAGCAGTGAACGGAATGGAACCCAGAATAGAAAACAGCACATGGAGATGGTATTTTGTTCATGGATTGGGGATTACTATCCTAAGCAGCCAGAATTTTTCCAGTAGAGTTTTATACAATAAAATAAATGTGTTCTGTGCTTGTAGTGTTTAAATAAACACAGAGGATTTATTTCTTGCCATAATGTAAATTGGTGATGTGGAAAGTTATAAAAAGAGAATACATGCTAAAACTTCAGACCTCCTGGTTTCTGTCACTGTCTGTGGGCTTAAACAACACTGAATTCTACATAAATAACTCACCCCTTGTAAGATGTTTTACTCTAAGAATTTCCCCCTCAAAAAAAAAAAAAAAAAAAAAGGTACTGTTAACATGAACAAAAGTTTATGGAAACGAACATGAGGAAATCAAGGATAAAGTACAAAATATATCTTTATATATATTTTCATTGGAATTTTGATTTCCTATATTTGTGCTTGAAATCATAACTGAATGCTGTCTTAAGATATCCATTCCTAAAACATATTCTTGAAGAGTGGCTTTCCAAATTTTTTTTTTTTTTTTTTTTTACTTTTACCTGAAGAAATTTCCATTTTACCTTGCAGTCCAACACACACACATACACACAAACACACACACACACACACACATCCTGATATAAAATTGTCTTTTATTTCTTTTTTCTTGTAAAAAATGATAGTATTAATTCATGTGAAGACTGGGACCCACAGTGTGAGACACACTGCCTTAGAGAATCCTTTGCTAATACATATAAAAATATTTATAGCAGCACTCTTTGATATAGCAAAGAAGTAGAAAAATACATATGATCAATGATAAACACTGTATGTAACAATTGAGTGTAATTTGGAGTGGGGGGGTGGTTAGGAAAGGACTTTCTGAGGAAATAAGATTGAATTTAACCTGGAAGGAAAAGACTGGCAAATAATGTTGTATACTGAGCAGGCCCTGTAAGCAAAGAACTGCCTCACCTTGACCCTGGCACTGAAGAAACCTGATGTGATTGGGCCAGAGTGACCAAGGGAACAGGCATGTTCTAAGATTGGATGGTCTGTGGACAATAAATTATGTAATGCCTTGTAGGCAGTATTAAAGAAGATTTTTATCTAAGTGCAATCAATAGCCATTGAAGGGTTTTAAGGTTGGGAAGTGGTATAATCAATTTATCTTTTCAACCGTTGCTCTGGTTTCTAGGTGGAGAATGGGTTGGAAAAAGAATGAAGGAGCTGGGCATATTGGTGCATGCCCATGATCCCAGTTACTCAGGAGGCTGAGGAAGGAGGATCACAAGTTTCAGGCCAGCCTCAACAACTTAGTGAGACTATCTTAAAATCTAAAAAAAAGTGGGGGGGCTAGGAATGTACCTCAGTGATAGAGTGTTTACCTAGTATGTGTGAAGCAGCCTCTGAATAGATAAAAATGTCATTTACTGATGTAGAAAACCAAAGTTGGGGAACATATCTGAGTGGGCAAAGATTAAGAATTTATAAATCTTAAATGCCAGTGAGACATCTAAACAAAGAAGTCCAATTATCAATAAGCTATACAAACCTGGAGCTCCACGAGATTAGGCCGGAGATGTATGTTTGAGAGTCAGCAGTTCTGAATACAGAGGATAAAACAAAACCCAACCTGACTTCTCACTCAACAATTAATACAAAAATGCTTCTATGACCCCCACATGTGTAGAAAGTCCTTCCTAGGGCTGGGGAGATAGCTCAGCTGGTAGAGTGCTTGCCTTGTAAGCTTAAGGCTCTGAGTTCGATCCCCAGTACCGCAAAAAAAAAAAAAAAAAAAAAAAAAGTCCTTCCTAGCAGCAAGCAAGTCATCAATGTGTTCTACAGTGCACACCAACTTGATGTCCTCAAATTGAATATGATTTTTACCTTTCTACCAGGAAATGGCATCAGGTTCCACAGGCTTGGTCCCACAAGAGGGCCCACCCACTTCAGACATGAATCACGAGTAATAAGGTTTCGTCTATACTTCTGACTAATTGGTGGTAGATTGGTGTTTCCACTATTCGGTACTTGGGTTTGACCAATTTGCTAGAGCAGCTCACGGAACTCAGGGAAACACATTTACTGGTTTATTACATAGGATTTTACAAAGGAAACTAACGAACACCAGATGAAGATGGATAGAGCAAGACGTAGCAGAAAGAGCTTGGAGCTTCCCTGCCCTTTCTGGGTGCATGGCTATCCAGAAACTCTCTGAACACTGTCCTTTCGGTTTTTATGGTGGCTTCATTATATTCGCACGATTGATTAAATCACTGGTCGCTAGTGATCAACATAACCCTCAGCTCTTCTCTCTTCCCCAAAGTTGGGAGGGAGTGGGGTTGAAGGTCTCAACCTTCTAATCTTGCCTTGATCTTTCCAGTGACCATCCCCAATCCTGAAATTACTTAGGGACCATTCATCGGTCAACTCACTAGCATACAAAAAGACACTGTCACTTTGAAGATTTTAGGCATTGTATACCAGGCAACAGGGATAAAGATTAAATGTACATTTTACCATCTCACAGCAGTCTGAATAAGTGAGATCATCCTGGCATGAAAAAATGAACACAAGAAGAGGAAAGAGTTCAGGACAGAAACATGAGGAGACCCATCATTCAGATGTGGATTGAGGAGAAGGGATCAGAACAGGAGTCTGAGAAACCACGCCACAGGGATGGTAGGAAACAGAGCGTGTGGTCCCATAGAAGCCAAATGAAGAGTGCTTAGGAATTGATCAGTACGCAGCAGTGCCAAATGCTGCTAAGAAGATAAATGTGATAAGATTGAGAAGTGTCTGTTGGATTTAGTAAAACGATGTCACTGATGTCCTTTAAGAGCTATTATAGATTGACAGGGCATAACAATGAAAGGAAGGAAAGTAGGGAAGAGTGATGGGAATAAAGTCAGAGGAGAATGTGTTATCGAGGGGTATTTTTACTTGCCGTTTGAGAGCGGAAGATGAGATGCTCCTCAGCTTTTGATGGAGTTATATCTAATAAATCCATGGTTAAGTTGAAAAGTTTCTAAGTAAAAAAAGGCACTGAGTACCTCTAAATTACCAAATATTATGGCTTAGTAACACAGCACACTATAGAGCTTGTATTGTTTCCCCCTGTGACAGCATGGCTGACAGGGAGCCTTGTTGCCACTGCGTCTTGAAAGAGTACCATACAGTTTATCGCTAGTCCAGGAAAAGATTAAAATCCACGATTCCATGTATGATTTCTACTGAAAGCAGACTGCTTTTGCTCCATCCTAATGTTGAAAAATCCTAAATTGAAACATTGTTGAGTTGAGAACTCTGTATAAGGATGTTTAAATGCCACTTGAAAGGTTTTGTGTGGATAATAAAAGGCTGGGAATGCAAAATGAAAGGGTAGATCAGGGTCCTCAGACAGGAGACAGATCATGTGTGTTCGAATGGCTTCCAATCAGAGGAGGGGTGTTTCTTCCTCTGTGACAAAAGGATGAAAAGAGTACATGACTCCAAAAAATTCTGTGGGTTTCATAGTGGGAAGTTCCTGGTTGACAAGTGCAATATTCTCTAGGAAGGTAAATTAAGAGGGTGAATCAATTCAGAGGCTTTGGCTGAAAGCAATAGAAAACCAAAAGCAACTTAAGCTTCCTTAATTTGAAGTCCTTAGCTGAGCAGCTCCAGAGATGTATCAGTAGCTCAGCAACACCATTGTTTTAGTCAACTTTTGCATTACTGTGACCAAAATAGCTGGCAAGCATAACTTAGAGGAGGGAAAGTTTAAGATTAAAATCCACGATTCCATGTATGATTTCTACTGAAAGCAGACTGCTTTTGCTCCATCCTAATGTTGAAAAATCCTAAATTGAAACATTGTTGAGTTGAGTTGAGAACTCTGTATAAGGATGTTTAAATGCTCACAGGACAGCACCAAAAAGAAAAAAAAAAAAAAAAAAAAAAAAGGAGAGGGAAAGTGAATTCCTTCGGAGGAAACCCTTACCCAGAACTGCCCCGGCCAACTTCTGTTTATACCTCATTGGCTAGGACTTGATCACATGCTCACCCCTAAGCCAATCACTAGCAAAGAGGAGTCCGACTACTTTGACTTTTTTTTTTTTTTTTTTTTAAATCGGTGCTCTACTGCCGAACTCTATCCCCAGCGCTTTAAATTTTTTTTAAATTGCAGAGACTGGCCTCAAACTTTCAATTCTCCTGCCTCAGCCTCCTGAGTTACTGGGATTACAATCACAAAAGTTTTACTTGAGTACTCTCTAAAATAATTTTGAAATTTGATGAAAAAATGGATAGGGATTTAAAAACATGGTTCCTTTATTTATGGGTAAATGTCACTTGTTGCTTGAAAGAAACAGGGCTCAAAATCAGGTCTATTTCTATTTTTTAATAGATGCAAATGCTAAGAAAACTTGTTCATATAAATCACTAGATAGTAATAATAGGATTTTTTTTTTCATACATGTATATAGGGTAATAATTTTTGTCTCATTCTACCTTCCTTCCCATCCCCACCGCCCACCCCTCCCTTCATTCCCCTCTGCATAATCCAAAGTTTCTTCATTCTTCCTTACCACCCTCCCCACCCCACTATATATTAGCATTCGCTTATCGGAGAAAACATTCGCCTTTGGTTTTTTGGGATTGGCTTATTTCACTTAGCATGATATTCTCTAGTTCCACCCATGTACCTGCAAATGCCATAATTTCATTCTTCTTTAAGACTGAGTAATATTCCATTGTGTATATGTACCATTCATCATCAAACACAGGAATTTTGATATGCACTACTATTGAATTCTGAACTCTTTAAGAGTTGTGTTACAAAATTCCAGTTATTTATAATCAAAATTATTTTTTTCATCTGTCATACTCAGGTCCTCATTCAGTCCTGATGAAAACAAATGATTAGAACCTACCTGATTTTTTTTTTGACAGAAGTAAAAATATTTATTATTTTTTTAATTTTAAAATTCTGGTCCCACAAAAAGGCCAGTGCTTTTTTCAGTTGATGCTCTTGACCCTTAAAAAAAGAAATCTTTTAACTGTGAGGCAAGGTTAACTCAATAAAGAAATATAAGAGGTGTACTCAGATAAACCACCCTGGACTCTGAGTTCACCAAGCTGCAGCTTCTGTCATTCACAGTCCTTGAAGGAGAAAACGGTGAGAGGCTGTCTACAGAAAAGGCACTTCAGAAATCACCAAACAGAAAATCCAAGTCCAGGGTTGGGGAGATAGCTCAGTTGGTAGAGTGCTCGCCTTGCAAGCACAAGGCCCTGGGTTCAATCCCCAGCACTGCCAAAAAAAAAAAAAAAAAAAAAAAAAAAAAAAATCATCCAAGTCCACCAGGAGCTGCAGTGGTCAGAAGGTTGACCCAGTTCTGCAACAACTTCTTTCCTGCCCAAGCTCTGTCCCACCTGGCTTCTAGCGCCAGCCTGACTGCAAGACATAGAAACCAGACAAGTGAGCAGAGATGAACACTGCTACCTGGCACTCAGGCTGGCAGTGAGGAGTGCCTTCAGAAGCCCTCATTTGCAGCCACACAGCAGAATGGTCCCTTCTGCAAAGGTGAAGTAGTGCAGATCAGAACAATAGCAAAGCAAAATGCTAAAATCTCTTATAAGCCACTTAATTCTTCCTACGTTCCCCCCAATGGCCAGTTCAAGCTACAGCCTAAAGATCTGGCAGAAATGAGGAAGGAGGCCCTTCTCTGGGAGGTACCCTGACCCAAGTGGCTACCACCAACAGGAGGGTAGATAGTCCCCTGCCCTACAGAGATCCCAGGACACCTGTCAACCCCACTGAGGACTGATCTGAATAGAAGGTTTCCTGCCCTACAGAGATCCCAGGACACCTGTCAATCCCACTGAGGACTGATCTGAATCCAGGCGCAAACTCAATCCATTCTGTTGCTTTGGGAGCTTGTGCTTAATTCAGGTCACTACGATGAAGGAAGGTCAGTCTCAGAATCTCCTGACGTCAAGAGACAGAGGGGGGGACAGGGATTCTGGATCATTTCCTCTACCTTGTTCCAATTGCATATGGAATCCCAGGAGACAGAGCAACTTGCTGTTGATTTACTACCTCCTGCGTTCAGTCTGTCAAGAGAGGCCGGCAAGGAGGGGAGAGTGCTGCTCCAGGGGCCGTGAGGGAGTGTTTCACCTCCTTCTTCTCAAAAGTCAAAGGAGGAAACAGGGCTCTGTGCTCGGGTCAGAACTGGACCCAGCCTGTGCCAGTCTGAGTCTGGCTGGAAGCTAACCCTGCGGATTTGGTAAAGTCTCCCCAATGTCAGCAGTGGTAGCAGTGGCAGGCTTGGACTGTGACCAGAACACAGTGGCACCTCCTGAACCAGGAGCAACTGCTGGCTGCAGGAGGGACCCCTATGTACAGGCAACTTCTTCCCAGGGGTGGGATCAGGGTGGAGGTTTTACCCTCTGGGGAGGGGAAAGGAGGCTCAGTCCTCCTGCGCTGGCAGGCAGGGCTTGGGGACTCCCAGGTCCTTTCTTCCTACTTCAGGTTTTCGATGTTGAGCTTGATGGTTTGGCCATCCCAGGTCTAATTTGGGGCTTTGGTTAGGGTTCTGGGCTTGTGCAAACTCACACTGCAGATTCACTCACTTGAACCGGCATTGAAGTCACAGGCATCACCCCATCCATGAAGCCAATACCAATAAACAAGAGTCGCCTTTTCCATCCTCAATGAGGATAATGAAGTACCTGCTGGACTCCCTCACACTCTGCACAGCTGTGCCAGGAAACTGGTCCACTGCTGCCTGGGCAAAGAGCTCCCCCAAGGTGCTGTCCTCTAGCTTGATGTAGGCCACCTGACCCTTCTCAGTGATCCGCAGCTGGCCACTCCGTATTGGCCGGTCCAACTGCCACTCCGAGGCCCTGCAGCCGCAGTTGGTGGCCGGCGGTGGGATGCCTTACACGTGGACCTCTGGCTTGACACAGCACAGACTTATACTCTCTCGTCTCCATCTCCAAGCCCACAGTCCACCGGACTTCTGGCTCCTTTCCCACCCTCGCGGGATTGGAAGCAGGCAGGACCTACCTGATTTGCAAAGAAATTTTCTCATCAGATGTTAGAATCATTTATTTTCTCAATGTCTGAGAAAAATATTAAGGCTATATGAAAGTTCTTTTATTAAGTGACTACTAATTATACCAGTCACTCTTACATTTAGAGGTACCTTGTTTATGGAACTAAAGTTGACTTGAACCTGTTAAAATACTATAAAATTGAAATTGTGCATTTTAGAATTTTTATTTTGGTTATGCACAAAAACATACAATTATGCTAAATTTTGATTTTTTTTAGGTCATCTTAAAGAGCATTAGAAAGTAAATAAGGTATGTAAAGTAGATATTTGAGAATTAAAATTTACAGATTAAAAATTTCATTTTATGGTTACAAAGTAGTGTATAGTTATACATTTGGCATTGTTATAATTGCATATCTTCTACTGAGAGAATGAAACCAGCTTTATATCCTAGGTTGCATCTAACAAAGTTATTGTCCTAAACTTATATGTAAATAGAAATCCTACTTTTCAGAGTGCAGTTGAATCTATGTGAAAATATATAGAAAGTTAAAGAGAGAAAAAGAGGGAGAAGTAATGGGTCCTTCTGAATTCAGGCTTACAAAAGTATTATGAATGATTGTTAACAGGGTTGCCTTGGAATGTGTCCCTAAGGCTAAGGAAAAATGAATGTGGGTTTACAATATCCAGTAATCTTTTGATAAATGTTGATGAAAATATCTTCCTATTGGTCTGAACAAACAAAACATTCATTCATCCACGTTCCTTTTATTCCAAATGCACATTTACCCATTGGAAGACAACATAGGATTTTTCATCTCTTCTTCCTTGACTCCAACAAAATAGGCAATTGAGGCACTATGGTACACAGAGAAAAGAAACAATACTCATCCAACACTTTCTCACTACTGTGAATTGTGAAAATTCATAAACTGCTTTGCTGCAGATTTGGTATCTGCTGACCTGCGTTTTACAATCTTGAATATGTGAATTTCACAACAGAATGATAAGCCCTGGATCCTTTCCATTAGAGGAGGAAACGTTTATTTGCGGGCTCACAGTTTCAGAGGTCTCAGTCCATAAGTGGCTGACTCCATTCCTCAGGGCCCGAGATGAGACAGAACATCATGGTGGAAGTGTGTGGCAGAAGAAAGCAGCTTGGGATATGGCACTAGGAAGCAGAGAGGGAAGAGCCCTGCTCAAGGAGAACAAAATATAAACCCCAAAGGCACACGCCCATCACCCAGCTCCTCCAGCCACCTCCTTCCTGCCTACAGTTACCACCCAGTTAATCCTTATCAGGGAATTGATGCACTATTTAGGTTAAGGCTCTCATAACCCAATCATTTCACCTCTAAACTTTCTTGCATTTTCTCACACATGAGCTTTTGAGAGACATCTCACATCTGAACCGTAACTCCCACCGCCACACTCTACAATATATTTTAATTCAAAACATCCCCAAACATCCCCATACATCCTATTTCTAAAACTGTGCTTCATTCTCTTTATTATTATTTTTTTTATTTTTTTGTGGTACTGGAGATTGAACCCAGGGTGCTCTACTACTGAGCTACATTGTGAGTCCTTCTTATTTTTTATTTGGAGACAAGGTCCCACTAAGTTGCATAGGCTAGACTTGAACTTGTGATTCTCCTGCCTCAGTCTCCTGAATCACTGGGATTACAGGCATGCACCAACACACCTGTCTGTGCTTCACTCTTAATGGAAAATATGTTATAAAGACATGAATTCCTGTCGTGGGTTTATGGTGCCTTAATTAAAGAAAGCTTCTCTGATACACTGAGAAATGTTGCTTGGTTTAGTACATTGAAAAATGCAAAGGCTGGGGAGATAGCTCAGTCGGTAGAGTGCTTGCCTCGCAAGCACAAGGCCCTGGGTTCAATCCCCAGCACCAAAAAAAAAAAAAAAAAAAAAAAAAAAAGCACACAGTAAGATTTAAGAAGGATAAAATGTATGAATTTCTTCTGTGAAATCAAAAAGGTAAATTGTGAAAGGGGAGGTGAGAATAGAGAACTGGTAGGGACATTTTCCTTTTTGGAGGGGTATCAGGGATTGAACTCAGGGGCATTCGACAACTAAGCCACATTCCCCAGCCCTATTTTCTATTTTATTTAGAGACAGGGTCTCACTGAATTGCTTAGCACCTCACTGTAGCTGAGGCTGGCTTTGAACTCATGATCCTCCTGCCTTAGCCCCCACCCCCACCCCACAAGCCACTGGGATTACAGACGTGCACCCTGAGCCTGATAGTTGACATTTTCTTGATTAAGACAAATGTATAAAATTTTGCAAAATATGGTTATGTATCTGAAAGTAAAAAAATAACCAAAACTGGGACAGACCTCTAGGGATCAGCAATGCTTTTATTAAGCAGGAGAAGGGAGCATTTTTCAGGAGAGAAAATAGTGAGGGGCTACAATAGGGTCTGAGTTTTATAGGGTTCAGCAGAGCCAGGTCATGGGATGAGGTGGTTTGGCAGGCTCATTTAGGGTGGTACAGGAGGGCAGGTAGGGAAGTTCCTGGGGCCTATTGTACTGGGGTTAGCTAATTTAGTCCGGTGGGGTTCAGGTGCAAGTCAGGTGCAAGTTCCTTTTGTATTCTCCGTGTTTTCCCTTCGTGCCTTCCTTTAGCCTGAGGCCTGGCTTTCTAAATGACAAAAGCTCCAATTTGCCTCAGACTTCTCCCTGGGGGACCAACTGCAGATAGGGGAAATGCCCCAAGTCCTTCAGTATCTGTGCCCATACTCTTCTGGAATGTCCTTCTGTTCCCTTGGGGTTCACTTAACACAGGTTAAATACTCTGAGCTTAGTACAAACATGAGTCCATGTCAAATAAAATTAGGATTCTGCAAACAAGGACAATCCTACAATGTCTGCAATTGTCTTCTAGGGTGAGTCAGAAATAGCAATTGTAGAGGAAGGAAACTCAAGCTTTCTAGAGAACAAAAGTAGGATTGCTAGGCCATGCAGACCACCTGCTGGAATCTGTAATTAACATTTGATTGCAACACCAGTCTGAATTGGTTTTGTCATTTTTATGCCACCACTCGGCACTCAAGCGCTGACACAGGGCAGGTGAATGGTGGAGCTCATTCAGGACAGAGGTTGTGTAGGCAGATAATGTGAAAGAAAGGCAATTAAGCCCAGAATATTTGCAATAGAATGAGTGTAATGATGGGCCTAGGAATCTAAACTGGTATTAAAACACTGAATTTGGGACACCGCCCCCCAACACCACCCACCTTTGGGAACAAAATTTCTCCTGCTGAGAAAGGAAGCTAAAGGGCTGAGACCCTGTATCCTGACAGGCACCAGAGAAGCTGGAGAACAGAGAGGGAAGATTGGCCCCTATCTGTGTCCTGTGTTTATTAACACAGAATAACCAAATCTACGTACACATATCCCCTGGCTTTTATTTCTGTAATTTGTCACTGCTTCTGTGGGGCCAGAGGGGAGGAGCTATCTAGCTGCTTCTCCTGGGTTCAGTCTTTTTTTTTTTTTGCGGTGCTGGGGATTGAACCCAGGGCCTTGTACTTGCAAGGCAAGCACTCTACCAACTGAGCTATATCCCCAGCCCTCCTCCTGGGTTCAATCAAACTGCATAAAGTTAATTTTTCCCTTTTCTTGTCTTTTGCCTATTTCTTATGCGGTCAGGTGGCAGATCCAGCCTGCTGGGATACAGGAAGCATTCCTGGGCTAGGTTGTTGGTAACAGTATGGGTAAGGGAGGGCAGAGGGGCATGACAGAAAAAAAAAAAAAGTGGTGGACAAATCATAGATCAAAAAGTCTGATGAGGCCAAGTAGAAAGTTGGAAGGAGGGAATCATGGGTGAAAAATGGGATGTTTGCACGTTTGTGATTGGTGAGATGATAAATTTCAATTTTGGGGGTGTGTGTAACCATGGCCCTGAGCGACTATGGAGCAAGATTCCTAGTAATTAGGAGGTTAGGGAATGGCAACACAGGGCTACTGGATGGTCTTCAGGGTTAATGGCCATAGACATGTGAAAAGGGCTGGTGTGAGTGAGGCCCTTGGTCAGTGTGAGCAGGAAGCAAAGGGATGACCAGTAAGTAGGTAGTTATTCCAAGGTGGGTTGGTGGGCTATTTTTTTTTTTTTTTTTTTTTTTTTTTTAATAAGAGGGTGAGATGCAGAAGAAAGGCCTGGAAGTGGCTCAGTAAAGCAAAACACTTCCACTTCTCTCCCCTGAGGGTATGGTGCTTATCAAAGTTCACAGGCTCTTGGTGCACTACACAGAATCCCACTTCCCTTTCTGCAAATAAAGTCAACTGTGATTGTGGGTAGATGGGGCTAACCCTGAAAATTTATATACCCAACACTGAGAAATAAAAGCAAAATGGAAAATATGTTTTAAAATTTATATTTTCCAAATGTATGGAAATGGATTTTTTAAAATTAACCTTAAGAATTTCCCTACATTTCTTGATTTTCAGCGACTTCTTTGGTATTTCTCTCCCACCTCTGCCAGATTTAGGTAAGAGGGCTTCTCACTATATCAAATTATAATTTATTTTCTGAGTCCTACCAATACAATAACTTTGCACTTAGTGATCTGTATTGCTAATTATTTTCTACTTCTTTCTGCACTTAAATGAATACTTGGTGAGTGCCAGGAATGAATTCAACATTTCCTCCCCTCAAGGAGCTTTATCTAATAGGGATACAGTTAGATGTCTCCTTTATTTATCCATGCATGCATTTAAAACATTTTTTTAGTTGCTGATGGACCTTTTATTCACTTACTTATATTTATGTGGTGCTAAGAATTGAAGCCAATGCCTCACGAATGCCAGGCAAAGTGCTCTACCACTGAGCCACAACCCCAGCCCTGCATGCATGTATTGATTTATCCATCCATCCATCCATCCATCTATCCCTCAGCAAACATTTATTAAGTGCCCAATTTGGACATTGAAGGGTTACGGAAAATAATATTCCTAAAAGACAGCTCCCCAAGAAAAACGGAGGGACAGTGTGGCTTGAGAGGAGGAGAAATTGGCCAAACATTAAACCTCTCCCAGCGCACCCTTTCCTATTAACAATGGGCCCGAAACTTAGACTTCCCCCATCTCAAATTAGCCCTAAATGGGGGCACAGCAAATATTGAAACTCTGGGAAACAATGGATCTCAGAATAAGAACAATGAGTTTCAACCGTTTTACAACCACCCTCCTAAGTTAAAGTTTTAACCTGTACAACTAGACCCTGACAGTCAAAACTGCACGTACACGGCTTCCAGTGATTACATCATTGTACCCTATAAAACCAAAATACCCTCTGTTACTGAGGGTCATTTTCCCCATCTGGAAAATGGGTCCAATGGTATCCAACTATGCAAAGGAATAAAGGCTTCTCTGAATCCATTCAGGTCTTTTGCGCGTACAGACTTAGCGCTGTTTAGCAACTTTAACCACAGTGCATCTATAGAGATCCACAACCTGTAATGATGGGTCTGATGAGTAAAGATAATATTTTAAAGTACAGGGTACATCTTACTAATACTTAGCAGTGAATAAAATGCATATTGTTAGCCACAAAAATACCCCCAACGCAATATAACATGCCAGGACTTTGAAATCAAATACCCTTGGATTCAAATTCTGATTCCATCACATTTTAGTAATTTCCCTTTAGGCAAGTTTAATATCTATGGTCTTCAGTTTCCTTCTCAGTAAAAAGAATGTATACCTATTATTGGCATCAGATCTGCCATTTTGCTGCCGCCAGTATTCTGCCCCCTCTCGCTCCATTTTATAACCCAGATCATCAGTCTGCGAACATCCTAGCCAGTCATCGGTCTGCTCGTCAGCCTGCGAACATTCTCAGCAGTCACTGGTTCAGATTGTTAGCCTGTGAACCTCCTCGCCAGTCATTGGTCCGTTGTTATTAGCCTGCGAAATTCCACTACTTAAGCTCCACCGCCATTTCTCTCTCCCTCTTACTCTCACTCTTGCTCACTCTCTCATGTTCTCTCTCTCACTCACCCTTACTCACTCTCCTCCTCACTCTCTCATGTTCTCTCTCTACTCACCCTCATTCACTCTCCTCCTCACTCTCACTCACTTTCTCTCTCTCTCTCTCTCTCTCTCTCTCTCCCCCTGCAGGCAAACACTCTGCCTGTCTGCTTAATAAAATCTCTTGTGTGAGTTCCCACGTCTGGAGTGGTTTTTCTGGGTGCTTTCACCTATCTCATGAAGTTGCTGAAATTTGAGCAAGATGGTATCTATAAAGTGTTTAGTAAAAAAGTTCTCATGAGGTAACACAGTGCCATAGAGAAACCATCATTAAGGAAAATAGAAATAGACAATACTGGATGGCAGTTCTCCATGACCTTTTCTTTGTGTTCTGCCAAACTCAGTAATGAACAGTTAGAAAAGAAAGGGTGTGAAAACACAGGCATCTGGGCATGAAGACACATGCACGGACACATCCACACATGCACACCACAAATGCACAAAGACACCTGTGTGCACACATGCATATGTGCATGCACACACCGTTTGGGACACAAGAAAGCACAGGCAGAGTGGAGAACCCCGAAAGCACAAGTCCAGGTCATCTCTGTGACTCAAGACTTTTTCCATTTTACCAGCGAACCAGCTGTTCTCGGCACTGGGAGTAAAAACTGGTTGTGTAAAAAAATTAGGATTACATTGGCCAGATGCTTTATCTGGGGCTGAAAAAGACACTGGTTCGGATTTGACACTGTCGGAATTTTGCCTCAGATTCTGCTGAGCCATCATGGCTTTCATCTGAAAATGATAACAATGAGGGGAAGTGGTGAAATTCAGCAGTTAACCAATATATTAACTTTTCAGAGAAGAGGCTTTCAGTTTGCTTGAACATTGGAATCATTATGGAACTGGTAAAAAATACTGAAGCCAGTTCCCACCAGGGAGATTCTGATTTAATTGGTGTGGGTGGCAACCTGGGCACCGGGATTGTTAAAAGCTGCCCAAGTGATTCTAATGAGCAGCTGGAATTGGAACTTCTGCCCTCAAGCCTATGTTCCCACTTCAAGCAACAGAGGGGTTCCCATCCATATGGTGTGAAGCAGATGGTGCCTGCACACATGCATACACACTCACGCATACTCAATTCACACAAGACTCACAGGCACTCACATTCACACACACACACACTCACAATCCAGCCACCTCCTTCCTATTCTTGAGATCTCATTGAGAACAACGAAGTGATAAAGTGAATGGACACTAAGGAAGTTTTAACTTGAACACAGTTGGGGAAGAAATCCTACAGAATAGGGAGGGTCCAAGACCATTTGTAGACAAGGGAGAAGGCATTTGTACAGAGAAAGAAGGGATAGGAGGCTCATTTGCCTCTGCTTATTTTCAGCAATTGTGGTAGAAGGATGGAATGAAGGAAGGGAAAGAAGCAAGAGGGAAGGCAGTTGAGGGGAGTCACAAAGGTGTGCCAGTTTGGAGATGGACTGGGGTATTGCAGGAAATCTAGGCAGCCCCTGATAAAGATTCTGTGCAAAGTCAATGAATTACAAGTTCTGCTGGGAAAGGAAGGAAACTCAATTGATGATGGGCACATATTTGTTGGATTCCCTTTAATTAAATTTGTAAATTTTTTCAGCAGCCATACCTGGATTCTATTATGAATGATCATGGCTCCAATTTGAAAGATTTAGAAGACTCTCATTCCTGACTCAGAACATATATTTTCTTTTTCTCTTTTTTCTCTCTCCCTTTCTTTCCCTCTTTCTTCTTCCCTCCCTCCCTCTTTCTTTCCTTCCTTTTCTCCCTTCCTTTTCTTTCCCCTTCTCCCCTTTATCTATCTTCTAGTAGACACCATGGCCTGATTCTCAGCCCAACTCACGGCACCCTGCAGTCCACAAACTAACTGTAATACATGGTAATTTTCTCTGCAGTTATGCCACCTCCCTTGGAGAACGGTGGAGGCGCCATTTACATTGTCTCCACTGGGATTCTCATCATCTCCACCTCTTGCTTATTGTTACATCTGGCAGGGTTTAAAGATACACTTATATGTGCTGAGGGAGAAACTGTTGGTGACTCCAGAGGGATGACACCCAAGACTTTGATCTTTTCAGAAATAGTTTGGTGCAAAGTGTAGTCCTTGGTATCAGCAGGTCTTCCCTGATACTTTCATGAGTTCTCAGTAATGGAGCCTAAAACAGTGCACTTTCTTCCTGACTCATTTTCATGACAACAATCGTAGTGAAGATTTAATTAAATGGTTGTGAGTACCAAGGACAGACAGCTTCCCCTGCTTATGGTTGTGGTCTTTCCAGGCACACTTTTCACATGCCAGTAGGTTGGTGTCTGCCATCCTAGAAGGACTGCTTTAAGAGCAAAAGAATAAAAGATATCCTCAAATGAAGAATCCTTGAACTTCTTTTTAACCTCTGTTCTACCAACTGTGTAAAGGAACAAGGCACAACAGGACAAATTTAAGGGTTTCTGAAAAAAGCCAGATACTACTGAAAGACATGACATAGAACATAAATGAACAGCAGAAATGAAAATGTGCCATGAAATCTGATACATGTGTGATTTAGTGCCTCTTTTCTTGGGGAATTAACGTTTTTGGCAATAATTAGCACAAAGATAATATCTGATAGAAAAAATTGTGATGACCTTAATGCCTATTCAGTAAGTTTGTTGAATAAATTATGAAGCAGCAAATATAGTAGAATTTTATGTAGCCATAGAAGCGGAGTGTCTCATTTGACACAATGAGGTGTTTATTATATTACCTTAAGTAAAAATGCTGATTGCAGAACAGTGTGATCCCATTTTAAAAAATCTGGGAGACCAGGCGTGGTGGTGCATCCCAGCTACTCGGGAGGCTGACGCAGGAGGATTGCCAATTCTAGGCCAGTTGGGCACCTTAGCAAGATCCTGTCTCAAAACAAAAAATTAAAAAGGCAGGAAATGAAGCTCAGTGACAGAGCATCCTTGGGTTCAACTCCAATACTGTAAAACAAATAAATTCTGATAGAGACAGAGTACTATGTGGTAGAATGACAGGGACTTTCACTTCTTTTTCCACATCATTGAGTTCTTACAATAAACAATTCTTGTATAATCAGCAAAATGCTGGACCGATTCCATGCATACCCCAATAAATCAAAGAGAAAAGTTTTCGTGTGAGCATATAAGAATTTATACAAAAAGTGATGTACCTTACCTAAAAGGTGAATTACACTGCTCCCCCCATCCCACACCTTTCCCTCCTGGTATTAGAATTCAAAACCAACATTCCAGTGACAGACAGAAGATTTGGTAGCATAAAGACACCATGTCCCATGAACTTTTTTGAAGAAATTCACAAGTATGAGGATTTGAGAAAAACCTAACAAGTTGTCCACTTTTATGGTGGTGTGTTTGCACGTTTACAGGTTTAGACATGGCTTGTCCTGTGCCTTTTCTAGTGAATGTCAGACTCTGGGTGAATGTCAAGGGATGGACATTTCATATTCCCTCCTTCCTCCCTGATCCCAGAGGAAGATCTCCTTTTAGAACGATTAGCTGCGTCTAGCACCAGCCCTGGGGAACCTTCTTCCGGCATCCTGGCCATGGGATGGGCTTCCTGCTCTCAGCCTCCCATCTCCCCACCCACTGCCATACCAGAGCTGCATTCTCCCTGTATTTGTCATTTGTGTTCCCCCATCACACACCTCTGCCTTTCCCAGGCTGCTAAAGAGCATCACCTTCTACTTCAACTCCTTGCTGAACTACAACAACCCCTATAATGGTAGATCTGATTTCCTGGTTAGGAGGAATTACTATGATACTACACTGTAGATGATCAATCCTCTGACATGTACTATGTCACCAGGGCTAGTTACATCTTGGAGAGCTAACTTGGAGGAATTGATTTGTAATTGTGGAATTTCATCCAGGGATATAGACTAATCAGGAAGGTATTTTGGGTTGGGGAGAAGCTAGTTAGAAAAAAACAACTAGAATTAATTGTTTCCCCATTGCCAAGTCCAAGGCCTTTCTGGTGATAGTTTGCTGCTGATTTTTTCTCCTTTATTGGGATTCAACACTCTTGTCACTATTTTATAATTTGAAGAAATTTCCATCGTTCATCACTATTGTGATTTTGATATGATTTGAACGTGTCCCCCAAAGATACTGGTTGAAATTTAATCCCTATCGTGCAGCAACTTATGGTATTTAGAAGTTGGGACTTTGGGAAATGATAAGGATTGGATAGAGTCATCAGGGTGGAGCCGTATTATTGATTATGTGTGGCTTTATAAGAGGAACACATACATAGATGCTCTTTATCTCTTGCCATGTGATCCTCTGAACAGCCTGAGGACTTTGCCAGGAAGAAGGCCATCTCCAGATGCAGCTCCTTTGATCTTGCACCTCCAGAACTGTGAGTCAAAATAAACATGTTTTCTTTATGAAGTATCTTGCCTCAGGTATTTCATTATAGTAATGCAAAATGGATTAGGGGAAAAGTCTAGTTAGAGAATGTGCACATGAAGCTAATGTGTTTTAGGCGCTGTAGTATCACAAAGGGTTATTATATTGTAGTATTTGCAGTTTAAAAAAAAATCAAGATAGTATTTACCCTTGCTGTTTAAGAGAGAGTGAGTTGTGGGGTCAGACTGGGTTTAATGAGTTGAATTACATGCAATAGTAAGTTCAGCCACTGTGTGACCTTAGGCAAATTTTTCATGCCTTCCTATGCTTCCATTTCTTATTCTGTAAAACATGACAATAAAGGAACTCTCTTTTCTGAGGATTGGATCCAGGGTCTCACCAATGGTAGGCAAGGACTCTCTCACTGAGCTACATTTCCAGCTCACTGCTAACGTCATATGAATTGCTGCATATAAAACACTCGCGTCAGTGCCAGGCCCCAAATCAACTCTTTTTTTTTTTTTAAGGTTTTTTTTTGTTGTTGTTGTTGAGATGGACAGCATGCCTTTCTTTTATTCATTTATTTTTGCATACACTGCTGAGGGTTGAACCCAGTGCCTCACACGTGCTAGGCAAGTGCTCTGTCACTGAGCTACAGTCCCAGTCCCCAAGTCAACTCTTCTATTTTTTAAAATTTGTTCTAAATAGTCGTATATGACAGTAGAATGCATTAATACATTTTGATAGCTCATACATAAATGGAGTATAATTTCTCATTTTTCTGATTATACATATTGTAGGATCACAGTGGGCATGCAGTCATATATGTACATGAGGTAATAATCTGTTTCACTCTATTATCCTTCCTACCCCTATGCCCCTTCTTCTCCCTTCACTCCCCTCTACCTAATATAAAATAACTCTATTCTTCCCTATCTCCTTCCTCCCCCACCCTTATTGTGAATTAGCATCTGCATATCAGAGAAAACATTTGACTTTTGGTTTTTGGGGATTGGCTTATTTCACTTAGCATGATATTCTCTAACTCCATCCATTTACCAGCAAATGCCATAATTTCATTTTTCCTTAAAGCCGAGTAATATTCCATTGTGTGTGTGTGTGTGTACATACCACATTAATAGATACTCCTTACTATAGTAGTAGGTGAAATGAAAGTGTAGGTCATATATACACATGCATTCAAGTTAGAAAAACAAATCTGTAAAATATATTGATGAGAAGAGTCAGGAAGACTAACAAGAACAGTAACAGAATGTAGACTTTGTTAGACATTGCAATGTATAATACAATCAATCAGTACAATCAATGAAACCAATGAGGCTGTTGCAGCAATAAATGGAACGGAACAGAAATGTCTGAAAGCAACTCCTCCACACTTGAGAACTGAGTACTTGACAAGATTGACATTTAAAATTTGGGAAGAAAAGTAGAGTTAATCAATAAATAGCTGAAAGACAAATATGAACAATTAGGAAAAACTGTCAGATGTACATTTTATAATTTACAGTAAAATAACTAGTGAATAAGGTTAAATCTAAAAACAAAATGAAAATACAAAAGCATGAAACTAGAGATGATAAAGATATGAATCTGCCATCATGGTAAGAAAGGACTTCATAAGCTTGAAATTAAAGGAGAAGCTTTAAGTAAAAAGTTTAATAGATTTGCATACATAAAAATGTGAAACTGTGCTGAGGAGATAGCTCAGTTGGTAAAGTGCTTGCCTTACAAGCACAGGGCCCTGGGTTCGATCCCCAGCACTGCAAAAAAAAAAAAAAAAAAAAAAAAAAAAAAAAGTGAAACTTATGCACATTAAAAAATAAAGAAGTGGGGGAAAAGTCACTTATGCAGACAAGAACCTTAATTTATAAAACCCATTTAGAAATCAATAAGAAAATATGGCACCCACTGAAACAGAAAAACAGGAACGGTCAGTTTCACAATTTCCAAAGGACTTTTTTTTTTTCAAAATAGTACTAGGGATGGAACCCAGGACCTCACAAAAGTTAGGCAAGTGCTGTACCACTGAGGTACACCCCCAGTCCGAACGGTAGTTTAATAACAGCAGAAAAAGAAATTCAGTTGGATAAATATTTTAAAGAATACAAATTTTTAAAAAGAAATACTGTATGTCTCATCAAATTTGCAACTTTTAAGACTATAATCCCCAGGATTTGTGAAGATTTGGGGAATGGATATTTTCAATAATTGTTAAATTGAAGTATATTTTGCTACAGTCTATCTTCAGAACCATTTGGTGATAGAGCAGGAAGTCTTAACAATGGGTATTCTTTAGAACAATAATTGTACTCTTTAAAATGTATCTGAGAGAAATAATTAGGGATGTGACCGAGGCTTATCTGCAAAGATACTCATTGGACAGTTCTCATATTCAGCAGAAATAGAACAAAACAAGATTTGGGGCAAATAAACTATGGTTTCTTTCATAATCAGGAATAAAATACAGTTATTAAAAATAATCAAAGCTAGGTGTGATGGACCACAGTACACTTGTATTCCAGCTCTCTGGAGGCTGAGGCAAGAGGAACGCATGTTGCAGGCCAGCTTCTGCAACTTAGTGAGATCCTGTCCCAGAATAAAGATTACAAGAGCTGGTAATGTAGCTCTTTTAGTCTAAGGGCACAATTCCCTATACTGCCAAACAAACAAACAACCCCTACCCCAAATATTTTAGGAAACTATGTAAAGACATTGAAAACTGCTCATAGTATATTAAGTTTAAGAAATTAGCTTTTCAATGGTTCAATATCAATAATTTGCAATACAGGCTGGGGATCTAGCTCAGTCACTCGGTAGAGTGCTTGCCTCCCATGCACAAGGCCCTGAGTTCAATCCCCAGCACGACTCACGCACACACACACAAAACAAAATTTTTTTTTTCTTTTGGTACCAGGGATTGAACTCAGAGGCACTTAACCACTGAGCCAAATCTGCAAACTTTTTAATTTTTATTTTGCTACAGTGTCTTGCTAAGTTGCTTGGGGCCTTGCTGAGTATCCAAGGCTGTCTTTGAACTTGCAATTCTTCTACCTCAGCATCCCTAGATACTATGATTATAAGTGTGGACTGCCATGCCCAGCTCAATACAAATTTTTAAAAGCTTATAAGAACATATTTCAAAGTATAAGCAATTGCTTATTTTTAAGTGACAACATTGAGGATCATTTTTATTTTGTTCATACTCTTTATCATTTGCATATTTTCTACAGAGAGCATGCATTATTATTTTAGTTGAAATTTTAACTGAGATCATTGAAGATTTACCTGCAATTGCACAAAATAATCGAGATCCACATACCCATTACCTTGTTTCTCCCAGTGGTTCTATCTTGCAAAACTATTATATGAAGTCACAACCAGTATATTGACATCAGTTTCAATTGAAGCATAGATTATGTTCAGATTTCCCCCGTTCTACTCGTATTCATTTCTCTGTGTGTGTCTCATTCTTTGCAATTCCATCACATCTGTAGTTGTGTATCCTCCTCACTGTCAAGGTGCATACCAGTTCCTTTCCCATCAGAAGTATCCCGTTTCCTTTATACCCTCACCTACCTTCTTCTTGTTCCACCCTCCCACTCTGTCCCCAAATCTGAAAACCACTAATGTGGTTTCCGATCTTGAAAATTTATGATGAATATGTTTTAAAACTTGTTAAATAATTTAAAATATAGAACCATTAAATAAAGGGGATAAAAATGTTCAGAATATGTTAGATATTGGAATGTCCAATGTGAACATTGAAATGTTAAATAGATATACCTGTACAGGAGGCAACCTTGCAGGATTGGCTCTTTTCAACACAGCATAATTCCCTGAGACCCATCCGGGTTCCTGCATGTATCAATATTTTGTTCCTGTTTAATCCTGCATCTGTTCCAACTATTTACCCACCAATGAGCTGAGCTGCTTCCAGTTTGGGGTTGTTGTGAATGAAGCTGTTCTGAACGTTCAGGTATAGGATTTGGTTGGATGCAAAATTGCTTCTCTTGCCCAAAAGTGCAATGCTGCGTCACTTGATGTTTTCCTCTTTGGTTGTGAAAGGAACTCCCAGCGACTCTGTTTTCCCTGGGGTGGCATCACTGTGACACTCCCATCAACAGCATATCAGGACTCAGTTTCTCTGCATTCCTCACCAATGCTTGGTATTGCAACCATTTTCCATTTTCACCATCCTGAGAGGGACATCTTGAGGTTTTAATTTAATTTCCCTGATGGCTCATGATATTGGGTATCTGATTATTTGGACAGCTTCAGTGGAATGTCTGTTCATGCCTTTGACTCGTTTTCTAATTGAATTGTGCATTTTTTTTTTCAGTATTAGGTTTCAATTTTGTATTTGATGAGTATGTGGTTTGTAAATATTCACTCCCAGTCTGGAAGTTGTCTGTTCATTCTCTGTACATTCTTCACGCGAACCTTCACAGAGGAAAAGGCCCTCTCCCAAAGCCCTGCCACTGGAGATCTAGTTGATTTTAAAAGCTGTCCAAAGAACATTTTAGAAACTAGCTGTTTTAGTCAGCTTTTTCATCACTGTGATCCAAAGACTTTACAAGAACAATTTTAAGGAGGAATTTTATTTTGGGGCTCATGGTTTTAGAGATCTCAGCTCATAGATAGCTAGCTCCATTCCTAGGCTCGAGATGAGGCAGCACATCATGGTGGAAGAGTGTGGTAGAAAAAAGTGGCTCAGGACATTACACCAGGAAGGAGAGCGAGAGCGAGAGAGCAAGAGAGCGAGAGAGAGCGAGAGAGAGCGAGAGAGAGAGAGAGAGAGAGAGAGCGAGAGAGAGAGAGAGAGAGAGAATCTCCTTACTATGACAAAATATAAACTCCAAGGGTATACTCATCAACCCAGCTCCTCTAGCCACATCCTACCAGCCTACAGTCACCACTCAGTTAATCCCTATCAGGAGATTAGTCCACTGATTAGGTTAAAACTATCACAATCCAATCATTTCACCTCAACTTTCTTACATTGTCTCACACACTAGCTATTTTTGACAGAACTAGTATAAGATATCTGGGGTTTATGCAAAACTGGTTAATGTCAAACAGGGCTATCACAATAACTGTTAATGTTATCTGTTCCACTAGACAGAAATTATTCATATTTGTATCAAACAAGAATCTAAAAGTTCACCTCCACTGCTGCAGAGTTGTAAAAATGACCCAGTCAATAGAAAGTCAAGCTTAACAGTGCACAAGAACACTCAGCGATCTCTTTTGCTTCTTTGAAAGTACGATATGGCGCTGGGAGCCCAACACTAAACAAGTCAGTGAGAATCCTCAGGTCTTGAGCTTTAAAGGAAATACAGGTAATCAATATCCTCTCTTGGTTCTTGATGGAATGTTTAACCTGGGGCAGTCCTTCCATATTGACCATTACCTGAACAATTGCTAGGATTTTCCTTGCTGAGTTGGTTGGAGGAGTTCTCCACAGGGCTTAACTTCCACTCTTCCTGGGCAGTATTATAAGCATTGAGAGTGAGTCAGGTGGCCTTGCTGGCTGTAATACTCTGTGACAGTGATGGGCAACCCTAATTCAGATCCAGAAACTGCACCCTCCATGTGTCTGTGGACAGGTCCACATCTCCCTCCTGAGTTTCTCAAAATGAAGTGAGAGTGAAGACAGAAGCAAGGGAGGGTATAGACATGAACTAAGAGAGGACATCTTTTCCCTGTGCATCAGGCTCCAGGAGCTATGGAGAGTTCTCATTTTCAATGCCCCAGAGCCTTTCCAAGGTACGATTCCTGGTGATTTTGACATCTCATGGAGGAATTCAAAAGATCACCTTGATTCATTAAATAATGCTTCTGAACAATGCTCCTCCTTGGTAACCAAATCCCCAAGGTGGCTCTGTTTCATTAATCCAGGTCTGAACCCACTTGTTCAACTCCCTTTATCTCCAGTTTCAGTAACCTGAAGGCAATTTTTCCACTGCCTCACTCCTGACCCATGGATCTTTTCGTTAGGGTCTCATTGTTTTTGTTTTCAAAAATATAAACTATAGCATACAGGGACAATGGTAAACTACAAATGTGCCACTGTTTGATGTAGAACAATGATGTAAACATCCACAAAACACCATTTTCATTAAGAAAGAATGGTCGCTAGGTCAGAGGCCCCAAGCTCAGCCCCCTCTCCCTATCCCTCCCAGAGGTAACCACAAGCTAGACATTTGTGATAATCATTTCCATCCTTTATAGTTTTCCCCATTTTGTATGCATCCCTTTAATAACAGTTTAATTTTGCCAAGTCTTAAACTTTTATGATTGAAATCATACAACATTACTTGATACTTCATTCAACACTACATTTATGAACTTCATCCACTGTATTGAGTCTGACTGTAATTAGAATATATTCCTGGTTATATAGTATTATAAGATTATATCATACTTTTACACACTTTAAAATCTATTCTGTTGTTGAACATTCAAATTGATTTCAGTTTTTGGAGTTATTATAAGCATCCTTATGCATATTTACTGTTATATTTGTGGCAATAGTTTCTCCAGGGTAAATACCTAGGAGCAGAAGTTCTAGGTCAGAGGATATGGATATCTTCAATTTTATAGAGAATGCCAAAGATGTTTGCCAATTTACTCTCCCACCACCAGTTTCCATGCTCTGTGTGAGCAAGTGTATGTTTATAGTTCTGGTGGTAACACCTCTGTGGCTGGTAATTTCATATAGAAATTCCTTTTCCTTTTGTTTCTGTGGATCCCTGAACACCAGAAGTAGACCCATTACCTGGCTCAGATGGAGACTAACTCTACCAAAAGACAATAAGTTTCAAAGTGGTGTTCACTGAGCAGGTGGCGATATCACCATTAATATCACTGACAAATTGGTAAAGAGAAGATGTAATTTTGAAAACTTAAGATAATTTTGTAAGACATTAATCTGTGTTTTGCATTGAACAACATTAGTAGAAAATGGGATGAAATATTTATTAATAATTCTGCCACTTAAAAAAATCATACTGTTTTTCTGTTTCTTTTCAGACATGGCTCAAAAGACTATTTCTTCTTTTTTTTATGTAATTGTAGAAATCACAGCATGGATATAAGTTTGAGCTTTGTTCTATTTCTTTAACAAGATATTTTGAGTATTTTTTTATATTGCTACATAAACCTCCTAATAATTATTTTAGTCACTGTAATAGTTTGTCAATAGTGGCAGCCCCAGTGGAGATAGTTGGAGCTGATCCTCTTCTTCATTCCTCACAGGCTAACTTGTTTTGGTTTGTATATCATTTGAGTATGTTCTCTGAGGTTTCATGTTCTGGAAGCTTGGTCCCCAGTGTGGTGGTGGTGGACAGACTGGGCCTTTAAGAGAAGCTGCCTAGTATATGGTCATGGAGTCTTCACCCTTATGAATGTATTAATGCTGATCTGGAATTGGGCTGGGTCTTGAAGGACTGAGTTCCTATGAGAGTGAGAGCAGGTAGTTATTAAAAGAGTGAATCTGGCCTCTTCCCAGTCTCTAGTTTCTTGTCTTGCCATGTAATTTCCCCCTCCTTGCACATAGTTCCACCATGATGCTATCACCATGTTGTGATGTAGCCAGAAGGCCCTCACCAGAGACCAACTGATGGGGCTGCTTAATCTTGGACTTTCATCCTACAAAACTATAAGATAAATAAACCTCTTCGTGTATCACCCCACCTCAGGTACTTGGTTACAGCAGCAGAAAATAGACTAAGACAAACTCCACAAAAATATTCAGTTTAAGTAAAGAGAGCATTCAACCTATCTAAATGCAGCTGTAAATCCCTGGCCTCCCTCCTACAATACTCTATTCCATACTTTTAACATGTAGCAGTGCAGGGGCTAGGGAGATAGCTCAGTCGGTAGAGTGCTTGCCTTGTAAGCACAAGGTCCTGGGTTCGATCCCCAGCACCCAAAAAAAGAAAACATGTAGCAGTGCTGACATCATCCTGACTATCAAGGGTATATCATCACTGATTTAACTCTTCCCCCACTGTGAGCCTTCAGGATTATTTCCAATCCACTGGAATTTTAATCATAATCATCCATATTGCAGTTTCCTTCCTTTGGACTATTTCATTAGCATACATTCTTCTAAGAAGTCATAGTGAGTCAAAGATTTGAATCTTGACATACCACTCTAAAGCTCTTTACAAAACGTGTTCCAACTTACAGTTTGTATCAAGGATTCACAAATAACTCTACTGTATTAATCAGTGAGTGTCCTTAGGAATTTATTGGTCCTTCCAGAAATCCAGAGAATCAATCCTGGAAAACTATACAGCTATGAAGGATGCCCATGTTATATTAAGGAACACCAGAGAAGACTAGGTCAAAAGACAACACCAGAGCTCATTGACTAAATCTAGGTACTGGCTTGTGCCAGACACTGCTGCCCTCAAAGATGGACACTTCAGTTTTCACTTCCATTAGATAATGAATTCTGTACAGCACCTACATCTACCTATTGCCTTCAATTGACTGAATTTGATTGGTTGGATTTAAGTTACACATCTATATCTGTGTTGAAGGCAGTTGGGAATATCAGTTCTGAATTTTGTCAGACAGGGTCTTGATTAAGTTTCCCAGGCTGGCTTTGAACTTGTGATCCTGGGGTTCTCTATCATTGAGTTACATCCCAGCCCTATTTATTTTTATTTTTTTGAGACAGGGTCTCACTGAGTTGCCAAGTTTGGCCTCAAAGTTGCAAGCCTCCTGCCAGCCTCCCTAGTTACTGGGATTATAGGTGTGTACCACCAGGTATGGCTGAGTTCTGTACATTTCCTTAAGAAGCAGGATTCAAGGCAGGTGTGGTGGCACACCCTGTAATCCCAGCGACTCAGGAGGCTGAGTCATGAGGATCAAAAGTTTGAGGCCAACCTGGGCAGCTTAGTGAGACTCTGTCTCAAAATAAAAAATAAGAAGAACTGCTAGGGATGCAGCTAAGTGGTAGAAGAGCACCTTTGGATTAAATCTCCAGTACCCTGGGGAGGGGTAGAGAGATAAAGTAAGACTCCTAACTTGGAAACTTCTCCAAATATAAAAAAGTTGTTAATATAAGAAAGTTAAAAAGACGCGGGTGGTCACAGATATGCTATATGTCCACGTCACTTCCATAACACTGTGGGAATTAAATAATCAAGTTGCTTTTCCTAATTAGTTTCTTTTTGTTTATCTGATTACATCTTAAATTCCCTTCAAGTTTTTATGAACTAATTTTACATCTACTGACATAAACTGTCAGTTCATCTTCCTTGTCAATTTTCCTATTAGAAATATCTGTGAAAATATTTGTTAATAAATTTCTTATGGTTGTACAGGAACTTTAAGTATGAAGCTTATCCTTAGTTGTCAATGTTTTAATCTTTCAACATCTAAATGCCATGGTCATTTGTGTGCAGAGTGAAGGTCAGTTAGGTTCATCTTGTCTAACCCCAGCCCTTGTGTCTTTTCATTGTTGTAATATTACTTATTCTGAGAAGCAGTTGGTCTCTGTTCCTACACGTTGACATATGCCAGAGAATTTCAAGAACCTCCAAAAACAGAAGAAATGATGAAACTAAAAATCACAACTATCTGTGTACATATTTCATGAACCTACTTATTTTAGGAAGCAGAAGAGGAGTATGCTTTTACCTGGCTGAGACAGATGCTAATGTCTCATATGGTATTTTTAAAAGCAAGATAGACAGCCTTGACCTTGACATTTTCCTCTCATCTTCATTGTGGATTGATGAAACAGGCAAGGGAAATGATATTTGTTCTTGTTTAATCTTTCATCCAAATGATTTAATAGTTTACAAACATTAATCTCAAACAGAATCTACACTATAAATGGTGAAAAAGAAGTGTCTGCTAAGAAATTTTATCAAGGTTATAAATACTTTAACAACAAAGTCAAGAATTGACTCTTTCGCATATTTGGTCCCCTGTTATTATTATTTTATATGCCTTTTCTACAGAATTGTACAATGATCCACTGACATTGTCAAGAGCCAGGTGTTAGGCAGCACTCATTGGGACACAAGGCCACATTCTTTCCTCCTCCACCAATAAAAATTTAAAAGGTGCAGGTTACCTCATCAACCAAGCAACTGAGCAGATGCTTAGATCCTTCTGGAGCAATCTGCTCATGTTTTCTGTCACTTCTGGATTGCTGCCTCTGATACTGCCCATGTCTCTGGAAGGACTTGGACAGGTGAACGGCACTTTCCACTACTTGGTGAATGATGTGCTCTTGTGGATAATAAAAATGAATCTAACCAACAGGATTTCATTTCAGAGAGGGGGTGGCAGAGCAGGGAGCAACCAATCAAAAGTATCCGGAGCACCAGATTATGCCCTAGAGAAGTCATCTTGCATATCCTTGGTTTGGTTTCCATGGTAGTAGGACTGCTTGGGATACTCAAAGGCAATTTAAATGCATTTAGGCCACAGTTTACAAGGGGATAATCTGAGGAAAATCAGAAGCGAGTCAATATTAACAGCTAGTAAAATAAGCAGTATTAAAAGCCACACTCCATCTTGCTTGATTTTCTGTTTAGTGAAAAATATATATATTTTTTTTTTTTTTTTTTTTTTTTTTTTTTTTTTGCGGTGCTGGGGATCCAACCCAGGGCCTTGTGCTTGCAAGGCAAGCACTCTACCAGCTGAGCTATCTCCCCCGCCCGAAAAATATATTTTTGACATCTGGAAATTATGCCTGCTTCTAACTTGGGCTGAAGATGACTCATTTCAAGACAGTGCCACATTTGCCACACGCTAGAGTGCAGACATTTCAGGCTGCTTAGTTTTTTTTATCTTAATTTATAAGGTATGAATTTTCATTACTGTTCTCCCCAGGGCCAGCCTCAGGAATTCACAGACCAGGCAAGGGAGGGTTCCTCCAACTGAGAATCCTACTCCTTACTGAAGGGGTGGGGCCAGAGATCCACTTCTTTCATCTCTGTTGATCTATCTGCCTTTTGAAGTCTGGAGGAAAAATTCAAAGACTGCTTAGAGAAAGAATTTAAGATTGACACCTTAAACATCACAGGCTCTTCTCTTCTAACACCTTGATAGGAACCTGGTAAGAGTGCTCAAGATGAACACGGAAAAAGGCAGAAGGGACTGAAAGAAGGAAGGGATTGTATTTGCAAAAAAAAATTTTTACTAGTATGTGTCAGATGCCATTTTACAAGTATTAATTAATTATTAAACATTATAAAGATTCACTCATTTATTCTCCATAAGAGCCTTAAGAAGTAGGCACAGCTGCTGTCTCTGTTGGTTAGATGAGGATATAGGCACACAGAGGTTGAGGTGGAAGGTCCCAATGTCACCACCTTGTAAGGAGCAGAGCTGGGATTCTGGATCTAGGTCACTGGGCACCAGAATCACATCTTCGCACTTCTTCATTGTGTTTAAATGTAAGATGTATATGTTTTCAACTCTCTGTGAAAGCTTTGGGATTAGGGATTGCACATGAGCAGAGAGGTCAGTTTTGCAGTAACCCCTGGCTTTGGAATTCAGTTTTCAGAGAATTTATACTACTCTCTGTGGGAGGAGTTGAAAAACAGTTCTGCAATGCTATTCTTTTGCCTGCTTTGGGTAGCATTTGGAGAACAGCAGTCATTTGCTATCTCTCCATTCATCTTTGAATGAAGATTTTGATGTTGATCAAATAAAAATTTTAATTTTCAATGGGAAGGGAGATTGAATTTCCCCAGACAGAAACTGGACATTATTATCTCGATGACCTATAAAAGAAACTTCACTCTTTGGTCATTTGAAAATAGAGAATAGTGGGATGGGAGAATAAATGAGGAAACTGGAAGTATTTTGTGGTGTCTGAAAGTCTTCTATGTGGCTTAGAATCCTGGGAATTTTCTTGGCCTGGGTTGGGAAGGTAGCGTGACCCTTTCTCTATAAGGGATATGAGTTCACTATTTCCAACTATACAATGGCTTCATTATTTCACACTCCCATTTTATGTTTAGGTCAAAGAAAAGGACCATTGTTGATACTAAATTGTTACCTGAAAACAAGAGTATCATGCTTCCCCTAAGATGTCTTAATTTGTTCTAGGGAACAGTATATTTTATTTAGGATTGAAAAGCAATTTTCACACATCCTTATACAAGAAAAGATACTAGCCGAGCATGGTGGTGCAAACCAGCATTCCCAGAGACTCGGAGGCTGAGGCAGGAGGATTGCAGGTTGGAGGTCCAACTTGTCAAGTTAGAGAGACACTGTTTCAAAATCAAAAAATAAAAAGGGTTGTGGATGTAGCTCAGTGGTGAATCCTCAATACTGAGGGGGAAAAAATTATTAAATCTTCAAAATATGAAAACATCCCTCCTCAAAACCTATGTTCTGTCTTTTTTTTGGTCTTTTTGCAGTGCTGGGGATTGAACCCAGGGCCTTGTACTTGCAAGGCCAGCACTCTACCAACTGAGCTATCTCCCCAGCCCTGTGTTCTGGTTTTGTTTTTGTTTTTGGTATTGGGAATTGAACCCAGGGGCATTCTATCACTAAGCTACATCTCTGGTCCTTTTATAATTTTTAAAATTTTATTTTGAGACTGCATCTCACTAAGTTGTTCAGGGTCTCATTAAATTTCTGAAGCTGGTCTTCAGCTTTCATCCTCCTGCTTCAGCCTCCCTAGTTGTTGGCAGTGTGTGTGTCATTGTGTCCTGTTTGGGCT
The DNA here is from genome assembly GCF_902686445.1 of Sciurus carolinensis. Classification (NCBI taxonomy): domain Eukaryota; kingdom Metazoa; phylum Chordata; class Mammalia; order Rodentia; family Sciuridae; genus Sciurus; species Sciurus carolinensis. The sequence goes on along the minus strand of NC_062214.1, from coordinate 159,912,414 downwards.
CTACTTTAAAAAATGTTTTAGTGTTTTAGCAGACTTGTACGCTTATTAGAAACCTGGGTTTTAAGTCTGTGAGAGTTGCAGAGGACACAAATGGTTTAGAGACCACAGCATTCCAAAGTCTCAACGAGACCAAGGTTGGATCCCAGGGTACATTTGTCAATGGCTAGAGATAGTTTTGGTTATTGGGACTGGTGGTAGTGGAATCTGACGTTGCTACTGGCATCTGTGGACTGAGACCAGAGACACTGTTAAATATTCTGTAAAGAATTGGACAGCCTCTTACGATGGATGAAGCATTGTTTGACCCAAAATGTTACTAGTGCTGTTTTAGTTAACTTTTTCATTGCTTGACTAAAATACCAACCAGAATAATTTTAGGGAAGGAAAAGTTTATTTGGGGACTCATGGTTTCAGAGGTCTCAGTCCACAGAGAGCTGAGTCCATGTCTCAGGCTTGAGGGGAGGTAAAAGATCATAGGCAGCAGAGTGTGGTGTAGGGAATTAGCTCACATGATGACATGATCATGATGATCAGACAGGAGAGAGAGAGAGAGAGAGAGAGAGAGAGAGAGAGAGAGAGAGAGAAGGAGAGAGGGAGAGAGGGAGAGAGGGAGAGATGGAGAGAGGAGGAGGGAGGAGGGGGGAGGGGGAGAGAGGAAGAGAGGGAGTACAGGAGAGAGATTCCACTCACCAGATACAAAATACATGCCCCAAAGGTACACCCCCATGATACACCGCCTCCATCCACACCCCACCAGCCTTCAGTTACCATCCAGTTTAATTCCATCAGGGGATTAATTCACTGATTGGGTTAAGACTCTCATAACTCTATCATTTCTCCTCTAAACCTTGCATCGTCTCACACATGAGCTTTTGGGATCATCTCACATCCAAACCATAAGGACCAAGGACTGAAATTGATCTTTTCAAAACCTTATTTGTAGAATTTTTTATGCAGATTGTTCATTTTACATTGCTTATTTTCTAAGCCCCCTCTCCCTTTTTTCTAAAACTTTAAATAAGATACAACCTCTGCTCTAAAAGTACTCACAGAATGGCAGGGTTGAGAAACAAGTCAAGTGGGCTGGGGAGATAGCTCAGTTGGTAGAGTGCTTGCCTCATAAGCACAAGGCCCTGGGTTCAATCCCAAGCACCGCAAAAAAAAAAAAAAAAAAAAAAAAAAAAAAAAAAAAAAAAAAAAAAAAGAGAGAGAAGAGAAACAAGTCACGATAGCACAGTGTGAGAAGTGCATATGGGGTGCTTTGGGAAGATGGGAGCAGAAGAACTTAACTTAGTCTGAGGGGAGCAGAGGAAAAATAGGCTCTATCCAGAAGAGGTGGCACTCGAGCCACCTTTTAAAGGCAGAGTAGGAGTTTCCCAAGCACATGTGGACGTGAGCAGGAAAATGGAATATAGGGAGATGCTCTAGTTTCTTACTTGGACTAGGTGAACAATGATGGCAGTGGTAAAGAAAGAGGATGTAGAGGGAGAGAGTTTTAGTCACGTTGCTTAGAAATGAGTCACCTGGAGTAGACTAGTACTCAGGTGAATATAAGAGTTTGGAAGGAAGGGGAAATAAAATAATTTAAAAAAAAATTTAGAATCTGGTGTAAGTCAGATACTGTCAAGTGGTTTAAATACGCTATTTCATTTAATTTCCCCAAAGTGAGTTAATTGCATTTTATTATCTCCATACTACACATCAATAAACCAGGGCTTTTCTCAAGGCCACTTAGTGGCAGAGGTGGAATCTGAATTCAGATTTATGTCCCTGCCCATGGTCTTTCCAGGATCTGAGGTTGTTTCAGGGAGAGATGATAGAGGGAAGGGTTGGAGACTGTTTGGGAATATCAACCCAGAAAGGATGACTCACCCTGCATTTGCATTTCTTTTATAAAATTGGATCGAGGTGTCCCTGTCACAGTAATTTTTGGTGCATAATTTTATTTATACTAGCTATTCTTTCTTTTTCTATTTTTTTCTTCTTTTTTTTAAAATTTTCGGCTAGGTAAGAGCAGTAGTATGGTTTTATTATTATTTATATTTCTTGTAAGTTAAGATTTGAACCAAAATTGAGGTTTAATGGTGTTATTAAGTCTGGTAAAATAGCCGACTGACTCCCAACCATAATTTAGTCTGCTTTGATAGAAGCACATTTGCTTCTTCATGCAGGAGAAGTGATCACTATGGTCAACCAAGATGAGAACTTAAATTTTGTCTCCAGTAGTTAAAAAGTTTATCCCATGAGCTATAACTAACATACAGATAAGAACCGTCATAAATTTGGCTTTCCTTGAATTATTTTTGAGGTTGCCAAAGTAGAAAAAGAGCCCCTGTTTAGGCTGATGGGAACTGCCTCTCTCTTGCAATTGCTTTCTCCCTTTTTCTGATCTCAGTCTCTTATCTTTCTGTCTCTCTGACCTTCTCTTTATTGGTAACACATTGAAATTCAGTTTTTCAACTTAAAATTCTTTTTTTTTTTTTTTGCGGTGCTGGGGATTTGAACCCAGGGCCTTGTGCTGGGGATTTGAACCCAGGGCAAGGCAAGTACTCTACCAACTGAGCTATATCCCCAGTCCCATCAACTTAAAATTCTTAAAACTAGAAAATCAAGGCTTCTTTTGAACGAGAAACATTTTATCCAAGCAGATCAATAGTCATGGGGAAATATCAAGACAGAGCAAATGTGTTGATTTCCATTCATCTGTCCTTGCAATTAGGAACAAATATCCAAAATTCCATTTGAATCATCTTGATCTCACTATTAAATGATAATTATAAGTCATCCAGTAGAGGGCAGTGTGGACTTATTCATTAACGCCCTCAATAGAAATTGGAAATTTAATAATGAACTCCTTTTCTTTCTTTCTTTCATTCTTTTGTTCTCTCTGTCTCTATTTTTTTTTTTTTTTTTTTTTTTTTTTTGGCTTTGCTGGCATTGAACCCAGAGTCTTGTACATGCTAAGCAAGTGATTTACCAATGAGCAGGGTAACCAGCCTGAAAGCCTTTTCTTGATGTAAATAGTTCAACCAATATGCAAATCAGATGATTCTTAATGCAGTAAAAACCACATTAATTCACATTTAATGGAATCAGATTTCATGATAATTTTCCTAGCAACTAAATTAGGGAATTTGCTTTCATGTTTCTTTTCCTCCCTTGGCTTTGTGGGTCTCTGAAAATCTTTAACTATATCAGTCTCATTTTTCCCTTTTAGAAAATGACACATTTGGTACAGATAAAGGATAACATCCCTTTTGCTTTGAGGGACATTTATTCTATAAAAAAGTATGCCAAATAAATCAATTTGGCAATAGAGATTTCCTGTTTAAAGTGGAAATGTCCAAGTCTCCCTTATCATCAGAATCACTGAGTTAGTATCACTCCAATGCCTTTGAAAGCTTTCCAGGAAGCTAAAGTGGCCTGGGTGTGAGTAGTGTAGGGAAACACACTAACCCTCCTGTGACCTCCACCTTTATTCACTGAAGAGGAAGGCTAAGAAATCAGCCTGAGTTTGAGATGAACTTGATGTACATCACTACTTCAGAGGTCAACGGAGTTTACACTCCAGTGTGATGGACTGGAAAGTTGCTGATTCCACCTGGGTCATGGAAGATTATTCCTGCATCCCTCTTGCATTCATTCTCACATAGAGCTCTTTCTACAGAGAGTTATAGAGTAAATACAGCTGTTCCTCCACAGCTGTGGGTTCTACATCTGTGGAGTCAATGAACAGTGGATGGAAAATATCCTTTAAAAAAATCCTATGTCTGTATGAACATATACAGACTTTTCTTCTTGTCATTAGTCCCTAAAAAATGCAATACAGCAACTAGTTACATAACATTTACATTATATTAGGTATTATAAGTAATCTAGAGATGATTTAAAATATATGGACTATGTGTGCAAATTATATGCCAATATTTGCCATTTTACATAATGGATTTGAGCATGTCAAGATTTTGATATCCTCAGGGGAATTAGAACCAATGGAAACTGAGGAACAACTGTGTGCTATTCTTTGAGGGTGATATGGTCTCTGTCTCAACAAGCAGTTATAATATGGTAATTCAAAAATAGCCATAGGAGTTGTCAGATCTATGTAACAAGTTACACTAAATTCAGTGGCTTAAAAGAGCAAATAATTATTATCTTATAGTTTTTTGGGTCTTGACATCCTCTTCATGGTCACTCACAAGGCCACCATCACAATGTCAGTCAGTGGTGTGATCTATCTGATGGCTCAACTGGGAAAGAACCTGTTTCCAAGCTCACTGACAAGGTGGTTGGTTGGATTGCATTTTGTATTGGCTGAGACCCTCAATTCCTTGATGGCTGTTGACCAGGGGACACCTTCAGTTCCTTCCCATGTGGGCCTTTTATATTGAAGCAGGCAAACTGAGAAGGCAAAGGGAGAAAATAACAGCAAGAGGGAGTCATGGTCTTCCAAAATCCAACCACAAAAAGAATACCCTGTCACATTTGCTGTATTGTGCTTTTAGAAGAAAACACCAGAACTGGTCCACATTCAATGAGGACTGTATAAGGATGTGAAGACTAGGAAATAGGCCTCTATGTGATAAGATGTCTACTACAGCAGCCATTGACAATATGCAGGTGAATGAGCATATATGTGTTCCAAAGAAACTTTATGTACAGGAACAGACAGATGGAGTGATGGCAGCAAAAATGGTGGGGTGGGTAGCTCCAAGGGCACCTGTCAACCAGAACATCCAAATGTCAAACAAAATCTCTCACTATCAAGTGTTAGAATTCTGCCAAGAAGACAAAAACTTACAGCAAAAAAAAAAATGAAGAAAAAGGGGAACTTAGAATGGTAGGCCATGGAGACAGTGAAAAGACAACCCACAAATGGAGCAAAATATTTGCACATCATAAATCTGATACTTGATTAATATTCAGAACTTATAAGGAACATCTATAACTTCACCACAACCATCACAACCCCAAACCAAACAACCTTATTCAAAACTAGGCAAAGAACTTAAATAGACCTTTTTCCTAAGAAGATAAACAAGTGGTCAAAAATCATACGAAAACATGCTCAACATCACTAATCATGAGGGAAATGCAAATTAAACCCCCAATAAAATATAATCTTATATTCATTAGGATAGCTACTATCAAAAAACTAGAGGTAACAAGTGTTGATGAGGATGTGAGAAATTGGAACTCTGTGTGATGCTGATAGGAATATAAAATGGTGGAACCAGTATGGAAAACATCGTCCCTCAGAAGTTAGGCAACAAATTATATAATCTAGCAATTTCACTTCTGGGCATATGCCACAAAGAATTGAAAGCAGGGACCCAAATATTTGTATACTGATGTTTCTAGCAGCATTATTTACCTAACATGGGCATAACCCAGATGTATACTGACAAGTGAATGGATAAAGAGTGTGGTATATCCATACAATGGTACATTATTCAACCTTGAATGAAGTTCTGAGATAAGCTACAGCATGTGTGAACCTTGAGGACGTTATAATAAGTGAAATTAGCCAAAGACAAAATGTCAAACATTGTATAATTCTGCTTATATGAGGTATCAACAATACTCAAACTCATAGAGACAGAAACTGAAATGGTGGTGACCAAGGTCTATGGAACAGGATGGAGTGTTATTCTTTGATGGGTAGTATTCAGTATGAAATAATAAAAAAAAGTCATATACTTTTGTATTACATTTTTCAGAAAGTGCATGACAATATATAACGAGGGAGGAGTGGCGGGGGGAAGAGAAGAATGAAGGAACTTTGGATGGTATAGAGGAAAATGGGGTGGAAGTGAGTGGAGGACAGAAAGATTGTAGAATGAAACAGACGGTGTTACCCTATGTATATGTATGGTTACATGAATGGCGTGAATCTACATTGTGTACAATCATAGAAATGAAAAGTTGTACTCCATTTGTGTACAATGAATCAAAATGCAGTCTGTAAAGATAAAAAAAGATTTTAATAAAAAAATTGAAAAAAAGAACAATATGGTTATGCCCAAAGTCATTGAATTGTATACTGAAAAAAATAGTTAAAATGATAAATTTTATGTTACATATAGTTTACCACCATAAAAAAAAAAAAATGGGCAGAGGAATGGCTTCAGCAGGGGAACTCAGAGTGAGTGATGGAGTGAAGCGGGAAGCCGTCCTCTGACACCATCCTAGCCTGACTCACTCTCTGATCATGAAAGCTATCCACCTCTTCCTGCTATTCCTTCCTTCAGACCCGCTGGCTCATGGATGATATGACATGGATTTCCTGTCTCCATTTCCTGATCATGACCAGTACACCTAGCATAGCAGTCAAGATAGACAACCCAGACTGCTATGAGCATCCAGAAGTGTCAAAAAACTTGACACCAAAAAAACAAATATCCCAATTAACAACTGGGCTAAGAAACTGAACAGACACTTCACAGAAGAAGAAATAGTCTATCGACAAATATATGAAAAAAATGTTGAATTTCTCTAGCAATTAGAGAAATGCAAATCAAAACTACACTGGGATTTCATCTCACTCCAGTCAGAATGACAATTATCAAGAATACAAGCAACAATAAATGTTGGTGAGGATGTGGGGAAAAAGACACACTCATACATTGCTGGTGGGACTGCAAATTGGTACAACCATTATGGAAAGTTGTATGGAAATTCCTCAGAAAAGTTGGAATGGACCCACCATTTGACCCAGCTATCCCACTCCTCAGTTTATACCCAAAGAATTTAAAATCAGCATACTACAGTGACGGAACCACATCAATGTTTATAGCATCTCAATTCACAGTAGCTAAATTGTGGAACCAATCTGTGCCCTTCAACAGATGATGGATAAAGAAATTATGGTATATATACAAAATGGAATATTACTTATCCTCAAAGAAGAACAAAATTATGGCATTTGCTGGTAAATGCATGAAACTAGAAGATATCATGCTAAGCAAAATAAGCCAAACCCAAAGAGCCAAAGGCCGAATGTCTTCTCTGATATGCCGACGCTAATTCACAGTAAGGGGCAGAGGCTAGGGAAGAATACAGGTACTTTGGATTAGACAGAGGGAAATGAAGGGAGGGAAGGGGGCATGGGAGTTGGAATGATAGTAAAATGAATCAGACTTTATTACCCTATATGCATATATGTTTATATGACTGGTGTAACTCTAAATCATGTACAACCAAAAGAATGATGAGAAGTTATACTCCATTATGTACGATGTGTCAAAGTGCATTCTACTGTCATATATAACTAATTAGAACAAATAAAAAAAGGGCACCACTAAGAACTTTACATCGAAAAATAAAAGAAGTAAAAGAAAATCTAACTATACATCACAGGTAAACCAACTAAACACAAAAGAAGGAAAAAATAGAGGAAAGAGGAACACAAAGATCATAACACATAGAGAATGCAAACAGCACAATGTCAGAAGTTCTTCCTATCAATAATTACTTTAAAGGTAAATGAATTAAATTCTCTAATCAAGAGACACAGTTGCAAAGATTTTTAATACTCTATGTTGTCTCTAGACAGACTTTAGGTACTAATACACAAATTGATAAAAGTGAAAGGATGGAAAAAGATATTCCATGCAAATTTTAATCAAAGAGAGCTGAGAAGACTATACTAATACTGGACGATATGGTCTAAGATTATGCTTCAAAAATACCAGTTGGAGAAGACATTTTAGGGATATTGAGGAAACTTGAAATTGGGGTAGATATTTGATATTACTCAGAGGTACAGTTTATTTTTGTTAGCATGAAAATGATATTGTGGTTATGTGAAAAAATGTCTTCATATTTTAAAATTTGAGACAATTTTGAAGTCATAGCGAATTAGAGAAGCAATCCAAAGAACTATTTGCGGTGATGGGAATTGAACTGAGGGCTTTGATGCTTGCAAGTCAAGCACTCTACCAACTAAGCTATATCCCCAGCCCCAAAGAACTCTTAAATAACCTTTGCCCAAAGACCCCAATCAAGTTTCACCGGTTGTCACAATGTGTTTCACATCAAAACAATCCAACACCCTGTTATGCCTTGCTCTGGTTTGGTGTGTCTCACTAGAGCCTTTAGTCCTGATAATCTCCTCAGACTCTCATGTGCTATTGTCCTTAATACATTTACTTATTTGTCAATTCTAGTGTCTAAGGCGAGTTTCTGCTCCTGTTGGGTCATCCCCTTCAGGATGCCCTCCTCTTGTGTCCCAAGTCCATACCCCTGTCTGATGCTTTCCATGGGCAAGACCTGGCAATTGGTAGGTTGTCTTTCCACCAAGAAGAAAGGAAAGAAGGCAGATCAGCAGATGTCTTCATTTTCAGGAGAGATATTATTCATTATTTGAGATGAAATTTTTTTGTTAGTCTCAGTTTGCTTGCATATGATTCCACACACACTAAAAGAATATGTCCTTATATGCATATGTAATTCTTATAGATGATACACATATGTTTTAGTCAGTTTTTTCACTGCTGTGACCAAAAGACCTGAAAAGAACAATTTTGGAAGAGGAAGTTTATTTGGGACTCAGTTTCAGAGGTCTCAGTTTATAGATGGTTGACTCCATTCCTTGGGGCCTGAGGTGAGCAGAACATCATGGCAGAAAGATGTGGAGTAGGAAAGCAGCTGGGGACATGGTACCAATAAGGAGAGAGAGAGAGAGAGAGAGAGAGAGAGAGATCCCCTCACCAAGAATAAAATACATACACCAAAGGAATGTCCCCCAATGACCACACCTTACATGCCTACAGTTACAACTCAGCTAATCCCTATCAATGCATTAATATACTGATTAGGTTATTTTATATATGAGATGCACTTGTACATCATAATAAGTCTATTTGTGGTTAATAGCACTGTTTCCTAAACTTATAAGAGATCTAAAGCAAGTTTTTGATTTTTCCCCAGTGCTATTAACACACGTAAATTCGTTATATGCTGATCTATGAGATTACAGTTGTTCTAAAGAGCCATGAATTCTGAATTTCATCTCGAAAGTAAAATATATACATAAAAGATATATATGTATCTACATATATATATGACTTCTGTGTAGTTGTGATGCTAATTTTTACTGTCTTCTTTGTATATTGAACATATTTATGTTCCCTAAGTATGTCAGGCTTCTGAAGTGCCAAGCTTGGGAAAACACTTTACCAAGCTGTTGTTAACTAGCCTAAAACTATTGGGCCTCTTCCTTTTCAGCATTTTGTTTGTGGGCTCCTAATTATATCATGATATCATCTTTGAGCAAAGATAATTAGATATATCCAAACATTGGCATTTCAAATTGTGTTTTTCTAATGATTAAGCTTGGTTGTTGGTTACCCAGGGACTACGTATATAAAGAAGTACATTCTTTTTGTTTTTAAAACATTTTTAAAAATTGAGTGGAGATTTATTTAAGTATTTAATACTTTGCAATTGGATAAAAAGAACCTGTTGTTGATGAAATATATGGAGAATTATGCTATTCTTTACATTGTGGTGAGGATTTAAATGTGTTTTTGGAAAGATAATGATAGACTGATTGATATATAGGTTAGCAATATAAAACATAAAGATATTTTGCCACTTCTTCCTCATAGAAAGGAAGTTAAGAGCACTATTAGCCTTTTGTTTGGTTCATGTTTCAGATGTGATGCTATTTTGTTAACTGTCTTCAAATAGACCCAGGAAAGTTGGGTTTCAGATTTCTGTGGAAATTTTGTTTTTTGATACTTCCAAATACAATGATATTTAGGAAGGGAGTGAAGATTAGCTTCAAATACATGAAGTTTAACCAAGATTTGTCAGAAGGGTTTGCTTCACCTAGCGTTTGAGTTTTCTTGGGTATAACTTATGTGGCACTGACATAGAATTCATATAAAACGTGCATGTAAGATCAGTACTACAAAATTATGGCTGTGCTTGGTGGATTTTCTCTCTGTTTTGTTTTCATTTTCTTGGGTTGTGTTTCAATGGAACACAAGACCTGGAGCTTACTAAGAAAGTGCCCTACCACTGAGCTTCACGGCCAGTCCTACACTATTTTTAGAGTTAGGAATCTCCAATACATTGCCATTTTATTGACTGTGGGACTTGGTCTTGCTCAATCCCCTACATTTCCACAGGTAGAATGTGTGTGCCTCTTCACTGTCATTGGCTGCTTTGTGGGTGTTTGTGTTAGGTCCTTGGTGCTTTGTGTTTACTTGGACTTTGAGAATTGAATAAAATTAGTTTCTATTTTTATTATGTAATTCTACAAATTACTAACCAAATTATATCTGAAAAGGATAAAATATTGAGAGTACTTGAATGAGTATTCAGCAGCTAGACAGTGAAGTTATTTTCTCTTATCAAGCAAAAGTTAGAAGTTACAGTCACTAAAAATAATGTTAAACAAATTGATTTTTAATTTTTCAATTATTTTACTTTTGCTGGAAAGGTAAGTTTTGAAGGATTTAAAATTTAATTGTAGTCTATTGTGTAGTTGTAGATGTTGCCAATTTGCATATTAATCTGACATATTACCACTTATTTAATAAGTTATACTAAAATTTGTTTAACACACAGTTAAAATTTTAGTAGCTTTTAAATTTTAACTTTTAATTAATTTAAAGATTGAGTCATTCTTTATCTGCCTTGACAAAGGTAAGCTTTTTTTTTTTCGCGGTGCTGGTGACTGAACTCAGGGACTTGTGCTTGCAACGCAAGCACTCTACCAACTGAGCTATCTCCCCAGCCCCAAAAGTAAACTTTTATAGGACTTGCTTATATATAAAGTGAACAAATACATACAGTACATAAAAATATATTATATATCTGTGGAATTGCTATTTCATGAGGGGGAGTTTTAGGGGAAAATGCCTAAAAAACTCCTTTTGGGTAGTGGGATAAAGAAAAATGTTAAAAGAACATGAAAATTGACTCTAATACTCCAAACAGCTGGGGTCATAAAGATGGGCAGACTATGAAGAAAAAACAATTATGCTCTTTGACTGTTCTATAGATAATAGTTTTTTTTTTAACTTTAAAAATTAGACATCACATTCACGTAATATAAAATTTAAAAATCCATAAGGACATATGGTAAAAAGTCAATTTTGATCCTTGTTCCCCGGATTCTCAGTATGCTTCTCTGAAGGAAACCATCACTTCCTGCCTCTTGTGTCCTTCTAGAGAATCCTCTGCATTTCCAAGCATGTTTCTCACAGGTGAATTTTAAAGGAAACTGAATTAGGATATTGCCTGTTGATCCAGAAAAATCTATAGCACAAGACAAGATTATGAAAAGGGAAATCAACCACACATATAAGGAAAACTCAGGTTTTAGTTGACAGAAACCTCAGCGTGAATCAGCTGTGATGTGCCCCCCAGCAAAGATGAGGCGAGTCTGGCTGCTTCTGTAGACACTTAGTGTCTGAAGAAACAACTACCAGTGATACCTGTGTGCTGGGCACTGGGGGCACAGCAGTGACCTGCCACAGCCTGGGTCTTCATAGACCCTACCCTCTGCAGGAAAGGGAAGTGATTGAGTCAGCCTATCCTGTTCTGCTCTGCCCAAACTCCACTGGAATCCTGCGTCCTGTTCTGGTTGTATCCCTTCCACAGGAGCATTGACCAAGGAACCAGAGCTGGTAAACAGATGTTGTGAGAAGAGTCAACGACCAGGTGCTCATGACATGTGAGGATAGCAGCAGAAGTTGAATATGCTTATTTAGCCTTAGAGAAGCAAGAGATGGGAGCACTTTGGGAGGACAGACAGTTGTCTTCAAGCACATGAGGACTGCCATGTGGAAGAGGTTGGGTTTATTCTTTCTGATGCCAGGAGGCAGGCCTGTTGCCCACTGCTGCCAGTCAGCAGAAGTGAAAGCTGTATCCCATCAGTGGAAGAAAGAACCCTGGAATGATCAGACTTGTGTGAAAGTCCCAGATGACTAGCTTCCACACCCTGTGAGGGAAGGAAGTAGAGACTAGTCAACAGTTTGAGGAGAGAATTTTCAAACTGGGTTTAGCATTGAATGTAAGTTTCTTTCTAACTCTAAAAGTCTGTTCTCAGGGACTCTTTATTGGGGTGGGGGGTGAGTCTTTATGTATACCAGATTTTGTGAAATGTAAATGAAAGCTGGTGCTAAACAAAAGTCTTCTGGACACTTTTTTTTTTTTTTTTTTTTTGGCGGTGCTGGGAATTTGAACCCAGGTCTTGTGCTTGCAGGGCAAGCACTCTACCAACTGAGCTATATCCCCAGCTCTGGACACTTTCATTATTGGCTTTATGAAATAGTTGCTTATTGGTATAAAAATGAAGAAATCTTTGTTAGCTCTAGGTCAGTTAATAAACAATTCCAAATAAACTATATTCCTCTTAGAGGCTGAGTATGAAAGTATCTGAAATAATGAGTAGTCAAAAGCTAAAGGCTTATCTGAATACACACATGTCATTCCCGTGAAGTCCTTCTGGCTCAGTTGTACCTTTCCACAAATGTACATCACCTAAAAGGAGAGATTTATAGCCCAGACACTGCTAGGGATATGTAAACATCCAGGTTTAGATGTTTACAAGAGACTCTTTTCCTAAGGACTTTTGTATATTTGGAATGTTTAAGAAACATACTGGTTTTAAAATAGTGACTATACAAAGGGCTGGTATGTATAGTAATTTGGTGGAAGAACACTTGCCTAGCATGGGTGAGGCCCTGGGTTCAAACCCTAGCACAATAAAAGAAAATTGATCATGTTTCAATGTGTGTTATCATAAGACAGTGGACAGTGTGGACTTTGGAGTTAGATATACTTAGGCTCAAATGCCAGCTCTGGCAGGGTTCTTGAATAATGATTAAATAGTTATTTAGTTTTGAAGTCCTTTCTGTGTTTCAGTCTCTTCGTTAGACAGCAAGGCTGACCAATGAACAGGACAGATGGGGTCCCAGCCTTGATGGAACTTACAATCTAGTTACAGTAAATTAATCTCTGTTAACCTCAGTTTTCTTTTTCTAAAATGGTGAGAAAATAATACTTATTTCATAAGGTTCTCATGAAGGTTTTGATAAGTAAGTCAAAGCACATAGAAGTAACAAATACAAGTTAAGTCAGGAGTATTAACCCCTTGGCCAAAGAAGGAGACATTAGAACAAAGTCATTGAGTGAGCATTTTATGTAGTAAAAATATAGCAAAGATAATTAAAAGAGAAAGAGAAAGTTCATTGGTTGAAAAAGAAGATAGGAAGAATCCTCAAAGGAGAAAGTGGGTCTTCTCAGAGAGGGGAATGACAACTCCCTTCTTTGTGTACCAGTTTTTATTAGTTACAAGGGGTGTTTCTCAGAGGGTCCTGCTGGAGCACCACCTCACAGCTCTTGATTGATAGTTGGATTGTATCAGATTTTTAAAGCCTGAATGTATATGTCTTATTCCTAAGTGTCTATGTGAAACCCACAAAGTTAAATAATATGCTGAGAACCCCAAGCAAATTTATTCATCTTGGTATGTGCTGACCAGTTTTATCTGGAACTTATGTTTTATAGATTTTATGGGAGTTTTAGGCCAGGACAATCTGTCCTCCTTTATCAGAAGAGGAGTCTTGGCTAGACACTTCTCTCCAGAGAAAAATATGCTGTTTGTTAGGGGCTATAATTTTAAGTCAGAGCAGTGCCAGGATGACTTGTGTAAGTTGTTCCTTTAAAATCTGTTGAGAGTTAGTACATAGGCTCTGTCGACAGAATTAACCTGTCATTTTCCATGCTCCCTCCTCTCATGTTGACCTGTACCCTATCACTATTACAAAATCACATTAGCTGGCAGAAATCCTATACAACTGGCAAATGGAGAAAGTATTACTTTAAAAATGTAGGATGATTACATCTTATCATAGAGCAGCACTTGGGATAGTGGCATTCCTCATCAATAGCTCAATTTAATAAAGTTGGAAGAACTTACTGAAAACAGGCTGGGACCTTTAGGGATCATCTAATCTGAATTCACCATTATATGGAGAAGGAAAGTAAGTCTGGGAAACGAGTTTCTGTTTGGTTAACTTTACTTTTCTTTATGATACAAGTGGATAAATATAACCTTGGTGTGAACTATGGAGCTATAAGGCTTAGCTGGAAGTAAAGATGCAAAATTTACCAACATGCTGAAATATACAAAATACTGTGTGGGGTTACTGCTAATAATATGACTTGTATTCATATATTAAAAATTAGGTAGAAGACAGTTTCTTAGAAAATTTAAAATTTTAAGCTCCATATATTAGGTCTTAACATTTCGTGGTATTAAGGTTTGTTTATTCCAGTCTTTGACATTGGGTATAATCCATCACTTATTTTCTGCCCTCCAACCCTACTCCTTCTTTAATAGAATGGGAGCTGACTGACATGGTGGTGTGGGTGACTGGAGCATCCAGTGGGATTGGCGAGGAACTGGTTTACCAGTTGTCTAAACTGGGAGTTTCTCTTGTGTTGTCAGCCAGAAGGGTACATGAGCTGGAAAGGGTGAAAAGAAAATGCCTAGGTAAGTGAACCTGAAACAGCAGCTGTGCTTCCTAGACACGAGTCAGACTCCAAACTCAAGTGCAGCCTGGGAATTGTAGAGGGGAGATGGGCTTCTCCTGCCAATCCCCCCACCCCTCCAAATGTGCCAGCGCTTTGCCCCTGGCCCTTTTCTTCTGTCACCTCTTGGTGGCTTCCCTTCACCTTTCATGCCTCATTTTGTCAGCTTTGTACTCCTTTTTTTTTTTTTTTTTTGCACTGACCCTTGGTATTAGGGAGTGATTGCCAATTCTGTCCAATGCTGGTGGCTTTTTAGTGACTAAGTGACTGTGGGCTCTGAGCTTAAAATACTATTTTCTACAATGTGTGTAAGGCAGCAGTTCACCTTTGTGAGCCTACTGCAAAATGAACAAAACTGTACTTCTAAAGAAATTGCTCTACAGTTTTTGTTTCTTATAGCTTGTAGATTCATCTTGATTTCTGTCAGAGTCTGTTGTAAAGTTCTACTGTCTATATTTGAACTGAAGCAAGCCATTGATGTCTGGTGAAGCCCAGGTTTTGTCTCAGATGTTGCCCTATGACCAGTAGTTCTCTTCCTGGTACCTGAGAGAAACTTTCAAAGGGCCACAGAGAAGTGAATCTGTTGGCAACTCCTGTTCTAGGGTGTGTGTTTAACTTAGAGTAGCAAGGAGCATAGTGAATCTATGTCATGATGTCCCCACTAATTTTTAAGTATCTTTATTTAGAGAATGGCAATTTAAAAGGAGAAGATATGCTCGTTTTACCCTTGGGTCTGAGTGACAGAAGTTCCCATGAGGTGGCAACTAAAGCCGTTCTCCAGGAGTTTGGTAGAGTAAGCAGCAATGTATGCTTATACAGTGTTAATGGCATTGCTCTGTCTGAGTTTGAAATAACAAGAAAGGATATTCTCATCTATGGTGCTCTGGGGGACATGGGTGTATGAGGTACGGTCAGGCCCATGATTTTTGGACCAGTTAATCATTGAGTCTTTGTCTTTAGGCAATTAATACTTTTCAAACTTTAACAATTACTAATTGTTCCCTATAGAATGAAAGCTAAAATTTCACTGCTATTTTTATTTTTATGACATGTATTATTTTCCATAAAAAGTTACATAACATGGGAGTGCCATAGTTGCATTCTGGTTATTTTATTTTATTGTGTTTTTAACTTCTAGAAATTTACCACTCTTTCATTGAGTTTTTTTTTTTTTTTCAAGTTAATGATATAAGCAATAAGCCTAGTAATTCCATTCATAGAACCATCCGCAAGCACCTTTTTTTTCTGACTTGAATTTTACTAGACTGATGTTCTGATCAACAATCCTGGAAAAGCACAGTGTACTTTGATTGTGGAAACCAACCTACATATCTTTAAGGAACTAATTGAACTTAACTACTTAGGGACAGTGTCCTTGACAAAGTGTGTTCTACATCACATGATTGAGAGGAAGCAGGGAAAGATAGTTACTGTGAATAGTTTTGGGAGTGTTACATATGTACCTCTATCCAGTGGATATTGTGCTAGCAGGCATGCTCTTTGGGTAAGGCTGCTGAAACTCAACTCTGATAGAACTGACCCAGAAGGGGAATGTGGCCACCACTGGAACTGAAGAGTAATCTGTGAAAATAGATATAGGAGAATATTGGTAGAAGATATCCCCACTAGATGATAAAAAATACTTGAACCACCAAGTATTTGACCCAGACATGCTTCCAACTTGTTCGATATATATGTATTGAACACCTGCACTGTGCTATGCAATGCAACAGATCTTGGGAATGTAAGATATGATTTGTACTCTTAAGTTATATAGTCTACTCAGCATATGACCCTTTATTTTACCCTAGTCCTAACACAAACTCAAGGTACACTAGGGCTCTTCCCTCCTTTCTTCACACTGACTTGAGGATGTACTTTTCCCTCCTGTTCTTGTGACTTCCTTTCCTTCCCTTTTGTACTCACTCTCTGTTTTGCCTGGTCTCATTTAAACATGCATATGGGAAGAGGTGCTGCCAAATGATGATTAATCCTGGGCCTCAGTCCCAATGGGAAAAACCCTCACCCTATTCCCTCTGGATTCACTGGAGGAAGAAAACCTAGCCAAGGTAGAGACCAGGAGAAGAGTTGGATTTTGAGTTGCATAACTTCTGACGTATAAATATTAGAGTTGAATAAAATTTTAATGTTGACTTTAGAGTGGATAGAACTCATTAGAACAACCCATTATGCCCATAAGAGGAGAATGCTTATAGGAGGTTCAAAAGGTAGAAGCAATAGTGCTGAAGGTCATTTTGAGTCACGATTTTACTGTTGGGATAATGAGATGCGATAGCTGCATAGTCCATCTTACTCTCGTGAGAAAGTGAAGCTTTGGTCATCGGTGCCGTGATAAGCAGATGATTGCTGTGGTGATGATGTAGAATTCAGCATGATGAGTCCTCCTCTTTAGCAATGTGCTGTAGTCAGTGCCTGTAGGACAACTGGAAAAACCTCAGAGGGGCAGATGAGAGAGGGTAGCCACTGGCCTGTTGGTGCCAAGATTCTTACAACATGTGCAGGATGCTCTAGCAAAACACAGATGAAATGTCTGACCTGCCTCCAAGACTCTATGTTTCCTTACTGGATTTGCCCTTCTGAGAGTATGTGTAAGGTTGAGGTGCTAGTAAGTTATATCAGCAGTGGAACACTGAGACCAGAAGGTTATCTGTGAAGAACATAATTGCTTCTAGGATTCTCACCAAGTTAAGGAGGGGACTTCGTTCATTAAAAACTTTACATATTATAGTATATGTGATTTCAAACAAGAGGTTTGAACCTTTTAAAGAGAGAGGTGTCAATTCTGATGAGTGGCTTGCTTGATGCCCTCTCTACTTTTGTTATAGAGGGACAGGAGGTTAAAGGTTCAGAAGTTCTTTATCCATTTGCAAATCACTTTTTCTTGGTTCATCTCTGTCAGGAACTGTGTCAGTCTCAGATGGCAGGAACCCTCCTAATCCTCATAAGACTCAGGATTAATCATGCAGGTCACAGCACCTCATAGTTTATTAGAGGTCAGCATTTAAGGGCTGGTAACTGAGTGACAATACTGGATCATATATGAGTGTACCATGGTTTAGGTGTTTAGGTTTTTTAATAGTTACCCTGGCTTTATAACAAAGTAGTCTTGGAAAATCCTAATTTATGAGCAGTGGTGATGGGAAGCAGATTTCTGCCGACTCCCTATTGGATTAGAAATGACCAGTATGTTTAAGTCCAGAAGGTCTAGCTTGTCTCTACAAATGTCATTCAGTAGGTGATCATGTTACAATTTTAACTGGTCAGGTACTTGTTATCACCTGAAAAAAGACACGTCTGCTGAAACTAGCACATCCTGTTAATGCAGTAGTCTACATTGAAAAGGTTGCCTTCTTTCTCTGTGGTGAAGTTCTGTGCAGCACTGATCCCTCTGCACTCCCTACTGCCCCAACACTGGCACTTTAGATGACTCTGGGGAATAAAGAGAACGTCCACCCCAGTGATTTCTGGAGAACATGCACTTGTTTTGGAGAAAGGAGATGAGGATTGCTATGAGGAGGGTGTATCAGAATTTTCTGGGATAGTTTCTTGCTGGTTCAGGGCTTGGCCTTCCACAAAAACCATTGATGACAAGAGCCACTACTACCAAGGTGGCAATCTGCAAGAGCTGAGTCCTTCCTGGATCGCCTCTGTTCTCACAGTGAAAAATGCCTAACAAGCTTGTATGACTATACTACCTGTCCTTTACTCAGGTATTTCAGAGCTTTTTTAAGAAATCATGCCATATGAGTCTCCATTTGATTTTATTTGTCTTTTTTCTTTCCTTTGCTTTTCTTTTCTCTTTCTCTCTCTACTCTCTCTCTCTTTTTTCTGAGTGTGTGTGTGTGTATGTTAGGGTTTTTAAAATAGCCTCCAACATGAACTTTCCAAATATCCAGGCCTAAGAGTTTCTAACATTTGCCCAGGATCTGTCCATTCAAATATTATAAAGAATGCCCTAGCTGAAGAAGTCACAAAGATTAAAATTTTATAGTTGAGGAATAATTTGAATGCTTTACCAGTTATATTTTAGTGCTATATTACTATATGTCAGGATTTTTGTGTCAGAACTGCTTTTATGTCAGAAACTTAACTCATAGTATTATGAATGTTATTAAAGTTAGCTGATTGTGCATTTGCATTCAGTTTAAATAAAGTATAATTAAATTTCTAAGATAATATTTACAAGTAATGTGCCATTATGTGTCCACTATTATGTAACAGGATTTTCCCCCTATTTAGTCCCTCCCCGTAGGGCCCCCCAGGCTCCCCCACTCACCATGGAGTGGCCTTATGCTTGTAAGGCAAGCACTCTACCAACTGAGCTACGTCCCCAGCCCCTCCCACTACTTAGAAATCCCTTTTATCTTCTCCTATTTCATCCCATGGTCTTCCTGTTTTATGGGATTTCATTTGGTAAATGCACATAATAATAATTTCAATTTTGTTCTTAAAGTGATATTTAAATTATTACTCTAAGATGATGCAATTTCAATTAAAAGCAAAGAAGTTTCATATTTTATCTTTTCCATTCAATCTTAATGTGTGATTCTTATTGATATTTTTGAAATATTACAAAAATCGGGCTGGGGATGTGGCAAGTTGTAGAGTGCTTAGTTTTCATGCACAAGGCGCTAAGTTTGATTCCCAGCACTGAAAACAAAAATCTTAAATTTGAAATATTACAAATTTTATAAACCTCCATTAGTATCTATCAGGACTTCTAAGTGGAATGAGGATTCACTAAAGTAACATAACTAGATGGCCTTTGGGTTTTTCTAACTTGAATGTTATGAAACAACTTGAAAAATTACTCAGCATTCACTTTATTTTTAATTTTATTTATTTATTTATTTTGCGGTACTGGGGATCGAACTCAGGGCCTTGTGTTTGCGAGGCAAGCACTCTACCAACTGAGCTATCTCCCCAGAAGCATTCTAAAAATGCTCCTAAACTTTTATTAGACTGTGGTCCATGATGGACAGAAGTCATCCAAGATGGCAACTAGTTGTTGTGTACAGCTGATGTTAATTGCCATAGCTAACAATTTGAAGGAAGTTTGGATTGCAGAGCAACTTGTTTGGTTGCTGACATATCTGTGGCAATCTATGCTGACTTTGGTCTGGTGGATAACCAACAAGTTCTAGAAGAAAAAGATCAATAACATTAAGAGTGATGTGGTAAGAGCAATTTAAATATTTCCTATCCTTTCCATTTCTTTTTTAAAGTTGACCTCTTATAAGTTGTTTTTAGTTTTTTTTTGTTGTTGTTTTTTTTTTTTAGTTTTCTATGGATCTTTTATTTTTTTATTTATATGTGGTGCTGAGGTTTGAACCCAGGGTCTCATGCATGCCAGGCAAGTACTCTACCACTAAGTCACATCTCCAGCCACAATATTTCTTAATAATATGTATCAAACTTATAGAAAAATATTAAATCCTTCAGTTATTAAAACATTCTTGCTAACCTCCATGTATTTCATTATATTAATGCAAAAAGTATAACAAGCCACTACATATCTGGTGGCTTACCATAAGTTATTACTAGTCTTGGAGAAATGAGTTTTCTACAAGGTAAAATCAAACCAAAGTTTGCCATTTTTTTTTTGCACTTACTGTTTGATCCAGGATATGTGTCCAAGTGCTCCTTCCCCACTGTCTCTCTTTATTTAGACGGTCTTACCTACCTGTCTCTCAGGTCAGGTGTCACCTCTTTGAAGTGATCCCTGGCCTTCCCTCCCACTCTCCCCAGAACTAGGTGCATCTCGGGCCCTGCACTGTCTTCTGTCAAAGCACTGACTGCACTGCTTAGACACTTGCAAGCACACTGTGCAGGACACACTCCTGTTACCTCATTCCAGAAGTACTCTGCACATCTAGCAAGTGCCTGTGGCCACAGCTACAGAAAAAGTGTACACTGCTATAGCAATTAGTGAGGCATATCATTCGCTGATTGATAAAATCGTGACCACGAGGAGAATTTAATGCATGAATAACACAACAAATGTAATGAGTTAATCTCAAAAATATAGATTGATTGTGCAAAGAAAGGTAGTGCTATGGATGTATTTTTTTGTTAAAGGTATTTCTTTCATACTTTGTTACTATCATGTTTTAGAACTCAGAAAATGCAGATGACATAGAGAAGGAGAATTATAAAACAGGATCATGCTCCATATGTTGGTATATAAACTACCACTATTTTAAGCAATCCATTGAAACACCTAATCTACTTGTTACACATTTAATTTGTTCTAACTTTTTGTAGTGCTGGGAAAATGATTTACTGGGGAAAACAGCAAAACACCAGAATGTGCCAAAATGCCTAGAGATTTTTATAAAATAGTTTCATAATGCACAAAAAATTCTAGAGCTTAAAAAATCAGAAGACAGTTTTTCACTGTGTCTATTTTGTAATGTGGTACAGTTTGATCGGGGTCAAATCATTTACAACATTTTGCCACTGTTGGGGCTCAGTAGTGTTGAGGCATTCCAAGGCAGAAGTTGATTAAAATTATGCCTGAGATTTAAATTTGGAGCATAGTTGATCTAATGGCATCAAGCTCAGCAATAGATAAGAGTTGGAAGAGAAAGGCCACCTCTCCAGAGGGAAAGCCCAACAACCTGGCTGAGAGCATGGAGCCTAGTGCTGGGCCAACCATCCTTGCTCCTTGACCTCAGCTCTACCCATCCTTGCTCCTTGACCTCAGCAAGTTACTTCTCCATAGCTCAATCTCTCCATCAGGGCAATGGAGATTAGTGAATACTACCTAGTCACAGGATTGTTATGGAGATTGAATGAATTATTACACAGAAAGCTCTTAAAACATAGTCTGGATTGTTATAAATGTTAGCTGTTGTGTTTTTATTTCATTTCTCATTTTGGCTTTCTTAGTATCAAGATATTAAGCATATACAAATATATGGTAAAGATCAATGATTTTTTAATGTTATAAGTGAAAAATCAAAATCATATATATGTAATGTGTCTAATATGGTGATTTTTAAAAAATATTTTTAGTTGTAGATGACACAATACCTTTATTTTGTTTATTTAGTCTTTTAATGTGGTGCTGGGGATCAAACTCAGTGCCTCAGGTGTGCTAGGCAAGCGCTCTACCATTGAGCCACAACCCTAGCCCTAATATGGTGATTTGATATATGTAAGCATCATTAAAAGATGACCACAATCAAGTTAATCAGCATATCCATTACCTCCCATTGTTACTTTTTTTTCGTATGTGTAGTGAGAATATTGACATTAAATATCTTATCAAATTTCAAGTATATGCCAGGCATGGTAGTACATACCTGTTATCCCAGCAACTTGGGAGCTAAGACAGATCATAAGTTTAAGGCCAGCTTGGTCCACTTAGGGAGACCCTGACTCAAAATAAATATTAAGAAGGGCTAGTGATGTAGCTCAGTGGTATAGTGTACCCTGGTTCAATCCCCTGGACAAAAAAAATTTGAATATACAGTACAGTGTTATTAACTATAGTCACTATGCTGAATATTAGGTTGACATTTCCAAGTCATATAAGCTCTTCATCTTGCAGCTGAAAGTTTGTACCTTTGACCAACATCCTTCCATTTTCTTCATCTTCTGGTCTTTGCAAACCTTAGTTCTATTCCTCCCTCCTGTGAATGTGACTTTTTAGATCCCACATATACCTGAGATCATACAGTATTCTTTCTTATTTGCCTATTTTGCTTGTCATAATGTCCTCCAGCTTCATCCATGTTTTTGGAAATGACAGGATTTCCTTTTCAATGGTTGAATAATATTCCTGTGTGTGTGTATGACCTTTTCCTATTCATTCATTGACAGATCCTTAAGTTGCTTCCATATCTTGGTTCTTGTGAATAATGGTGAAATGAACATTGGAGTACAGACACCTCTTCAAGATACTAATTTCATTTCCTTAGGATATATACTCTGCTATAGTTTGTATGTATTTCATCTTTCAAAGTTTGTCTCCCAGTGTGGTGATGTTGAAAATGTAGAATCTTTCAGAGGTAGGAGCTAGTGCCAGATAATTAGGTCATGGGGGCATCATCCTTGGAAATGATTAGCATACTACTCACATGTCCCCAGTTACTTCTTGAGTGGGGGCAGGGGTTGTCACAAAGCAAGGATATTGTGTGCACTTAGTTCCTTCTGCATGCAGCTGATCCCATTTTTTTCTCCACCATATTGTGACCCTGCCAAGAGGTACCTCACCAGATGCTAAATGGATGAGATAACTCAGTTGTGGACTTTCAGCCTCCACAATTGTGATCGAAAACTTCTTTTCTTTATATAGTACTTAGCCTCAGGTACTTTCTTATAGCAAGAGAAAGTGGATTAATGCAAATTAATAAGAATATATTATAGAATAATTATATTATAGAATGATTTTTGTTTAAATAATATCTGTATTTAAAATATAAACAGCACTCTGAAAATCTAGCATGTGATTATGCTTAGTTATTTGTAAAAGATGGTTTCTTTTTCTTTTCTTTTTTTTTTGCAGTGCTGGGGATTGAACCCAGGACCTTGTGCTTGTGAGGCAAGCACTCTACCAACTGAGCTATCTCCCCAGCCTGATTTCTTTTTCTTTCATCATCTTTACCAGTATATTTCTTATCATAGGATCTTATTGTCTTATCACTTTTTTTTAAATGATAAACTCAGCATTCTCTCAGTTCTCAATACTATTTGAGACATAATACCTCATTCTTTAGCCCAAACCACAGACCAAGAAGCACACTTAATATTGTGTTACCATAGTCATTATTATTTTTGTCTTTCTTAGTGTGAATTTGTGAAGGAGGTAAATGCATAACTTCCCAAATAGAAGCCATATCTTCAGGATGAACAAGTTTCCTTTTTAAATTACTTAAACAATATATTAAGTTCATAAATAATTTTAGAGTTATCTTTGAAATATTGCATTCTAAATGCTCTGGCCTATTCTTTGTATTTATTAGGTTGTATTTATTAAGTTAGTGTAAATATGATATGCTAATCAAGAAGAGTATTAATAAGATAATTCCTTATTTAAGAAATTTCATGAGCAGATACTAGCCAATGGCATTTATGTTAGACAGAGAAACTAATGGAGCTAAGACCATTGGAGCTATTTATATGTAGACCTAGGCCATTGGCTATGATTCTTGAATTCCATTTAAAGAATTTTACCCAAGGTTTCTAAGAATTTTTATCAATGAGTCATAATGAGATAGTTTCTGCAAACAGAAGATTCGATCCAAACAAATATGAATACAAAAAAAAATGCTGGGTGGAAACTCAGGGATAGAATATTTACCTACTGCACAAAAAGTTCTGGGTTTCATCCCAAGCACCAGACACACACACACACACACACACACACACACACACACACACATGCGGGCACGTCTTAGGTACATAGGAAGAGGGACTGATTCATGTTGCTGTCCCTCTTTTATAGGATGTTTGCAAGACAAAACATAAGTGAAAAGAATGCTTGAAGTTTTCAAGCCATTCTCTAATATAAGTGGAACACATAAAAACAATTTGCTTATGCTCAGAAGATAAATTGAAGGCTAATTTGTGATTTTGCTTCTGGATATCACTCTTTTCACCAAAAAAAAAAAAAAAAAAAAAAGTAAAAAATAAATGATAGCCATGAGTCTTGCAAAATGGTATTGACACATATTACATTCTTGAATAAAAGAACACCTAAAAACACTTAGGCATATATGTTTAAAATCTAGGTTAACAGAAATCGAACCAAAGAGTTAATCATTCACACAGTGTCTTTGTCCATCCGTTCTTCTATAGTAACGTATCACAAACTGGATAATTCATAAACAACAGAAACTTGTTTCTTGCAGTTCTGGATGCTGGGAAGTCTGGTATTGAGTTACCAGAAAGATTGTTATCCGGAAGGGCTGATGTCTGCCTCCAAGTTGGTGACTAGTTGCTGTGTTTTCTGCAGAGTCGAGGGACACTGTGTTTTTCCATGGTGAAGGGTGGGAAAGGCTAAAGGAGCAGGTTCCTTCATCGAACCTTTTCTTTTGTGGGGGACACATATCCACTTTCATGACTTAGTCACCTACTACAGTCACTTACTACTATTACATTGGAGATTACATGAATGCTGGGTGGAACAAAGACATCCTAAGCACAACAACATAACTGTATGGAATATTTCACACAAAGCAGAGTGCTGAATAATGAGCAGATATAAAGAAGTGTTTTGAATGATCCTACCTCCAAGAGGCTTTTACTTGCCTAGAAACATGGAGAGGTACAAATGACCGTACTTTGAAGCAATAAGTAGGACTCACAGCAGCCATGTTCTGTTAAACACCTGTAATATGCCATTTGCTATACTGGGGTGCATAGTATTAGCTAACTCATTTATTCTTCCAAAGAGACGCTAAGGTAGGGGTATTTTCTATCCCTTGTAGATGAAAAAAGAGATGCACAAAGAAAGGGGGTATAACTTTCCAAGGTCACAAGGTAGTAAGGGGTAAAATCAGGATTAAACTCAGGTAGATTCTACTGGCAACTCATTACCACTATTATAATTATCATTATAATATTGTAATTACTTTTGCTTTTAACATTAAAGTCTTGCAGCAGAAAACGTGTATAGGCCATAGTACCCATTGATAGGAGTAACAGAAGAAACGCATGGTCTAGCAGTTCACAGTTGAGCTGAAGACAAAGGAATATACATAAGATAACTGCAGGCTAGGTGTTGAGCACAGTGGTGGTCTTCCAGGACTATCCCTGTGAGAGGAGAACGGCGAGATGTGGCGATGGTACACCAGGACACAGAGCAGGTAGAAACAATGGAATCAATGCACACACGTGAACTTGAGCACACACTGTCCACGTGCTCTGGGATGTATGTCCGTAGAACACAGGGCTCGTTTTGCAAGAAAGTATGGAGTGAAAAGATAGCACCCAGAATTACAGTGGCATCATGATGGCCGCTGAGAAGGCCGAGGGGAATGGGGGTGCTCGATGGGGATAAAATGTAGTGGGCAAGGGAGGTGTGGCATGGCCTGAGATGAAAGTGGGAGGTGTGACTTATTGACCATGCCACCCCTAGGGTAAAACCCGAGTGGAAGAATTTTAGAATAGAATAAAATAATGCATTCATCATGTGGTATGATAAATAAATAGGATAATGTGGAAGCCCTTTGTGTGGAAGCCATGACTTGTCCTGAGTCTTGAAAGAAGGAGATTGAGGCAGATGAAGAGAAACTTCAGGTTTGTTTTGGCTCTCACTGAACGCCCAGTGGGCACCTGGCATCCTGCCTGCTGCTGTTAGAGCTTGTTGAGAGAATGAGAGGCAAGCAGCCTTGCCCCTAGCACATCGTGAATGAAAACTCACGGGCTGAGTGGGATGGAGAGGAAGTGGAAAGTTCTCTCACTGGTTTGTTCAGTTATTCAGCCAATGCAGGTAGAGGAAGCGTTCGAAAATTAAATGATCTTTGGAAGTTCATCTCTGTGGTGTTTTCTATGGAATGAGATATTAGAAATTATTATTCCTAATATATTATGATATCATAATAATTAGAAAAATACCATAGAAAATATACAGCACACCCGCTTTCTTCCTTAGGCTCTTTCATCATCAGACCAAGATAACTTCATATCAAAGTCATTCTGTCGGACAGTCAAGTGACACTTGGTAAAACCAAGTGTTCACGTACTGTTTGGGAAGCGTTCGTTCTGTACTGACTTGAGAGATTTCCCAATCATTTTCTGTTTTTAGCATGGCTAGGGATGGGACTAGGGCCATATACACGCTTGGCAAGTGCACTACCCCTGACGGGCACATCCAACCCCCAAACATTATCTCTAATGCCTCTTGGAAATATGTAGAAAATGGTTCATTGGACCAATATTGATAGAGAGGCACAGTTGGAGTTTGGTCACGTGACGACTGGTAAGTGGTGACTAACTGCTCCAGGAAGTCACATGAAACCACAGTCACAATTACTCAAAGGCAGATTTAACAGACATTATTGAATTATTTTTAATACCTTTACCAAGGTTTAATTGATGCACCGAGGTTTAATAAACTACACATATTTAAAGTGTACACCTTGGAAAGATTTGACAGGTGGTTACATTTGTGAAACTAACCATCATCAAGGGGACTAATATGTCCATCAGTCCCAAAAGATTCCCTGTGAACCTTTCCCCATACACCCCAATCAGGCTATCAGTGATGGGCTCTTCAGTCATACAGATTTGCTTTCATTTTCTGCAAAATGAAGGATCTGGGTCTGGAAATTTCTTTTTTCAGTAGATTTGACTTTATGAATTAAATTTTGGTAATGCTTGCAGGATTCTCAGGTTGTCTATATCATCTCAGTTGGGTGTAGATTGTGACTTTCAAGAACTGGATTATTTTTTCTGATTTGTCTAGTTTGTGAGCCCAAAGTAGTTTCTAGTTTCTAGTATTTATTATCTTTCCAATCATTGCCTGATTTATAGTGATATTGTTCATTTCATTTCTAGCTTTGGTGATTTGTTTCTTCTTTTTATCAATAAGCCTTCTACAGGCTTATTGATTTTGTTCTAAGAACTAATTTCCTACTCCTGTGATTTTCTCTTTTTTCAATTTCATTGATTTCTGCTCTTTCCTGTTTTCATTCCTTTGCTTATTTTGGGTTTATTTCACTGTTCTTCTGGTTTCTTGTGGTAGGAATATAGGTTTTGACTAAGTTAACACTATTGCTTACTTCTGATGTAAGCCATCTTCAAAGGTATCGCGTGGGAGCTAGGATACATCGCTTCATCACTGTGACCAAAATACCTGAGAGTAACATTGAGGAGGAAAAGCTTATTTTGGACTCAGGGTTTCAGAGGTCTCAGTGGATGTGTGGTTGAGTCCTTGACTGTGGATTGGAGATGAGGCAGACATCATGGTGCAATGGTGGGTCAGAGGAAAGCTGATCACTGCATGGCGGGCGGGAAGCAGAGAGAGGGCTGGATGAACCAGGGACAAATAAAAGTCCCCAAGGCACACCCCATGGGACCCACTTCCTCCAGTGACAGCTCTTTCTGCCTATTAACACTCAGTAATCCATACAAATTACAAATTCAAATGAATTAGTTCACAGAGTAGGATATGACTCTCACAATTTAAGCATTCCACCTTCTGCACTAACACAGGAGCTTTTAGGGGGCACCTCATATCGAAACTATAAGGTATGTTTACTTGGGGACCAGAGTAAAGAAGACACTTGCAGAAGGGAAACCCAGCTGCCTCTTTACTCTCTGCAATCAAAGCAAAAGGGTTTCAACAGTCCAACATTAATTATTTTCAATACTTTTTTTTTTTTGGTACTGGGTACTGGGTATTGAACTCAGTGCAGTTAACCATTGAGCCACTCTCCAGCCCTTTTTTTAATTTTTAAAGTGTGTTTTAATTAGTTATACATAACGGTAGAATGCACTGTGACACATCATACATAAATGGAGTATAATTTCTCGTTCTTCTAGTTGTACCTGATGTAGATTCACACCAGTCATGTAGTCATATATGCACATAGGGTAATAATGTCTGATTCATTCTACTATCCTTCC
This sequence comes from Sciurus carolinensis, assembly GCF_902686445.1. Taxonomy (NCBI): domain Eukaryota; kingdom Metazoa; phylum Chordata; class Mammalia; order Rodentia; family Sciuridae; genus Sciurus; species Sciurus carolinensis. The sequence goes on along the minus strand of NC_062214.1, from coordinate 159,884,262 downwards.
TACTATCCCTTCACTCTCCTCCACCTAATCTAAAGTAACTCTATTTTTTCCCTAGCCCCCACCCCCTTATTGCGAATTAGCATCCACATATCAGAGAAATCATTCAGGCTTCGATTCTTTGGGATTGACTTATTTCACTTAGCATGATATTTTCCAGCTCCATCCATTTACCAGCAAATGCCATCATTCCATTCTTCTTTAAGGCTGAGTAATATTCCATTGTGTATATATAACACATTTTCTTTATCCATTCATCTGTTGAAAGGCACCTAGGTTGGTTCCATAGTTTAACTATTGTGAGTTGAGCTGCTATAAACATTGATGTGGCTGCTTCACTGTACTATGCTGATTTTACGTCCTTTGGGTATAAACCAAGGAGTGGGATAGCTGAGTCAAATGGTGGTTCTATCCCAAGTTTTCAGAGAAATCTCCATTTTGCTTTCCATAGGTTGCACCGATTTGCAATCCCATCAGCAATGTATGAATGTACCTTTTTCCCCACATCCTCACCAACATTTATTGTTGCTTGTTTTCTTGGTTTTCCATTTATTTATTTATTTTTTATTGTTTGTTCTATTTAATTATTCATGACAGCAGAATGCATTTTGATTCATTGTACACAAATAGGGTACAACTTTTCATTTCTCTGGATATACACAATGTAGAGTTACACAATTCATGTAATCTTACACGTACTCAGGGTAATGATATTTGTCACATTCCACCATCTTTCCTTACCCCCATCCTCTTTCCTCCCCTTATTTCCCTCTACACAATCCAACATTACTCCATTCTTCACTTACACCCTATCCCTGGCCCCCCACCCCTGCATTATGTATCAGAATCCACCTATCAGAGAAAACATATGGCCTTTGGTTTTTTTTTGGGATTGGCTTATTTCACTTAGCATGATATTCTCCAGTTCTATCCATTTACCTGCAAATGCCATAGTTTTATTCTTTTTTATGGCTGAGTAATATTCCATTGTGTATATATACCATAGTTTCTTTATCCATTCATCTATTGAAGGTTATCTAGGTTGGTTCCACAATCTAGCTATTGTGAATTGAGCTGCTATAGACATTGATGTGACTGCATCACGTAATATGCTGATTTTTAAATTCTTTGGGTATAAACTGAGGAGTGGGATAGCTGGGTCATATGGTGATTCTATTCCAAGTTTTTTGAGGAATCTCCATACTACTTTCCATAATGGCTGCACCAATTTGCAATCCCACCAACAATGTGTGAGTGTGTCTTTTTCCTCACATCCTTACCAACACCTATTGTTGCTTGTATTCTTGATAATTGCCATTCTGACTGGAGTGAGATGAAATCTTAGAGTAATTTTAATTTGCATTTCTCTAATTACTAGAGATGTTGAACATTTTTTAATTTATTTGTTGCTTGATTGTGTTTCTTCTTCTTGGAAGTGTCTGTTCAGTTTCTTAGCTCATTTATTGATTGGGTTATTTGTTTTTTGGATTTTTTTTCTTTATATATCCTAGAGATTAATGCTTTATCTGAGGTGCATGTGGTAAAGATTTTCTCCCACTCTGTGGACTTTCTCTTCACATTATTGATTGTTTCTTTTGCTGAGAAGAAGCTTTTTTGTTTGAATCCATCCCATTTATTGATTATTGATTTTACTTCTTGCACATTAGGAGTCTTGTTCAGAAGTCAGACCCTAGGCTGACGTGGTGAAGATTTGGGCCTACTTTTTCTTCTAGTAGGCACAGGGTATCTGTTGTAGTGCCTAAATCTTTGAACCACTTTGAGTTGAGTTACATGCAGGGTGAAAGATAGAGGTTTTATTTTGTTTTGTTACTTGTGGATTTCCATTTTTCCAAGCAACTTTTGTTGAATAGGCTATCTTTTCTCCAGTGAATGTTTTTAGCACCTTTGTTTAGTATGAGAAAACTGAATTTGTGCGGGCTTGTCTCCGTGTCTTTTATTCTGTATCATTGGTCTACATGTCTGTTTTGGTGCCAATACCATGCTGTTTTTTGTTACTATAACTCTGTAGTGTAGTTTGAGGTCTGGTATTGTGATGTCTCCTGCTTCACTTTTCCTTCTAAGGATTGCTTTGGCTATTCTGGTTCTCTTATTTTTTCCAAATGAATTTCATGATTGCTTTTTCTATTTCTATGAAGGAAGTCATTTGGATTTTAATAGGAATTGTGTTAATCTATATAATGCTTTTGACAATGTTAATTCTGTCAATCCAAGAGCATGGGAGAACTTTCCAGCTTCCAAAGTTTTCTTCAATTTCTTTCTTTAGTGTTCTGTAGTAGTTTTCATTTTAGAGATCTTTCACCTCCTTTGTTAGATTGATTCTCAAATATTTTATTTTATTTTTTTTTTGAGGCATTGTAAATGGGGTAGTTTTCCTAATTTCTCTTACAGTGGATTCATCACTGATATATAGGATGAATATGATTTATGGGTGTTGATTTTATATCCTGTACTTCACTGAATTCATTTATGAGTTCTAGAAGTTTTCTGGTAGAATATTTTGAATATTCTAAATACAGAAACATATCATCAGCAAATAGTGATAGTTTGAGTTCTTCTTTTCCTATTCATATCCCTTTAATTTATTTCTTATATCTAATTGTTCTGACTAGAGTTTCAAGGATGATGTTGAATAAAAGTAGTGAAAGAGGGCATCCCTGTCTTGTTCCAGTTCTTAGAGGGAATGCTTTCAGTTTTTCTGCATTTAGAATGATGTTGGCCTTGGGTTTAGTATTGATAACTTTTACAGTGTTGAGGTATTTTCTTACTATCCCTAGTTTTTCTAGTGTTTTCAACATGAAGGGGTGCTATATGTTGTCAAATGCTTTTTCTGCATCTACTGAGATGATCATATGATTCTTGTCTTTAAGTCTATTGATACGATGAATTATGTTTGTTGATTTCCATATGTTGAACCAACCTTATATCCCTGGGATGAACCCCACTTGATCATGGTGCACCAACTTTTAAATATGTTTTTGTATGTGATTTGCCTGTATTTTATTGAGAATTTTTAACCTCAACATCTGTGTTCATCAGGGATATTGGTCTGAAGTTTTCTTTCCTTGATGCATCTTTCTTTGGTTTTGGTGTCAGAGTGATTCTCATTCTTCATAGACTGAGTTTGGAAGGGTTTCCTTCTTTTCTATTTCATGGAATAATTTGAGAAATTTTGGTGTTAATTCTTCTTTGAAGGTCTTATAGAACTCAACTGAGAATTGATCTGATCCTTGGCTTTTCTTGATTGGTAGACTTTTGATGGCATTTCTTTTTCATTGCTTGAAATCAATTTGTTTAAATCGTGTATGCCCTCCTGATTCAATTCGGTAGGGCATATGTCTCTAAAAACTTTTCAATGTCTTCAAGATTTTCTATTTTATTGAGCTCTAAATTCTCAAAATAGTTTCTGATTATCTTTTGTATTTCAGTAGTGCCCATCACATTTCCTTTTTCATCATGAATATTACTAATTTGAGTTTTCTCTTTCTTTCTCTTCATTATGGTGGCTAAGTGTTTATCAATTTTATTTATTTTTTCAAATAACCAACTTTATGTTTTGTCAATTTTTTGAATTGTTTCTTTTGTTTCAATTTCATTGATTTCAGCTCTGACTTTAATTATTTCCTATCTTCTGCTGACTTTGGTGTTGATTTGTTCTTCTTTTTCTAGGACTTTGAGATGTAATGTTAGGTCATGTATTTGTTGACTTTTTGTTATATTAATGTATGAGCTCAATGCAATGAACTTTCCTCTTAGCACTGCCTTTATAGTATCCCAGAGATTTTGATATGTTGTATGGGTGTTCTCATTTACCTCTAAGTATTTTTTAATTTCCTCCTTGATTTCTTCTTTTATCAATTCAATAGCATACTATTTAGTCTCCGGGTGTTGGAGTAGCTTCTATTTTTTATTTTATCATTGATTTCTAGTTTCATTTCTTTATGATCTGATATAATTGCAGAGTAGTATTTATATTTTTTTGTATTTGCTTGAGAGTTGCCTTGTGGCATGACCTATGGTCTATTTTAGAGAGGAATCCATATGCTGCTGAGGAGAAAGTGTATTTGCTCTATGATAGATGAAATACTCTATATATGTTCATTAAACCTAAATAATTGATTGTATTATTTAATTCTATAGTTTCTTTATTTAGTTTTTGTTTGGAAGAGCAATCCAGTGGTGAGAGAGGTGTGTTAAAGTCATCCAGTATTATTGTGTTGTGGTCTATTTTATTCTTGAAATTTAGAAGGGTTTGTTTGATGTATGTAGATGCTCCATTGTTTGGGATATATATATTTATGATTGTTATGTCTTGTTGGTGTATGAGTCGTTCCTTTAAGCAATATGAAATGTTCTTCTTTATCCCTTCTGACTAACTATGGTTTGGAATTCACTTTATCTGAGATGAGGATGGAAACACCTGCTTGTTCACACAGTTCATGTGAGTGATATGTTTTTTTGCCAGCCTTTCACCTTCAGTGTGTGGATGTCTTTTCCTATGACGTGAGTTTGTTAAAGACAGCATATTGTTGGGTCTTTTTATCTAATCCAATCTGTCAGTCTATGTCTCTTGATTGATGAGTTTATGCCATTAACATTCAGGGTATTATTGTGATATGATTTGTATTCCCAGTTATTTGGGTTTATTATTGTTTTTTAACTTGACTTAATTTCTTCTTTGCTCGTTTTCATTGCTTTTTAAAATTTCTTCCTCATGGAATATTTTGCTGAGAATGTTCTGTAGTGCAGGCTTTCTAGTTGTGAATTCTTTTAACTTTTGTTTATCATGGAAGTTTTTATTTCATCTTCAAATCTGAAGCTTAATTTTGCTGGATATAAAATTTTTAGTTGGCATCCATTTTCTTTCAGAGCTTGAAATATGTTGTTCCAGGACCTACTGGTGTTGAGGGTCTGGGTTGAGAAATCAGATGAGATCTGAATTGGTTTCCCCCATATGTAATTTGAGTTTTTCTCTCAGAGCTTTTAAAATTCTATCTTCATTTTGTATGTTAATCATTCTCATTATAATGTGCCTTGGTGTGGGTTTGCTGTAATTTTGTATGTGTTTTGGGACCTATAAGTTTCTTGTAGTTGATTTTCCATTTCATTCTTTAGATTTGGGAAGTTTTCTGACATTATGTCATTGAAAAGATTGTATATTCCTTTGTTTTGTATCTCCATGACTTTTTGTCTATTCTGATAGATCTTTAATTTGGTCTATTCATGTTGTCCCATGTTTCTTGGAAGTTCTGTTCATGGTTTCTTACCACCTTCTCTGTGTGGTTGACTTTATTTTCAAGTGTATATATTTTGTCTTCATTGTCTGAGGTTCTGTCTTCCAAGTGGTCTAGTCTGTTGGTGATACTTTCCATTGAATTTTTAATTTGATTTGTTGTTTCCTTCATCTTGAGGATTTCTGCTTGATTCCTTTTATAATCTCTGCCTCTTTATTGAAGTGATCTTTTGAAGTGGTATTTTTTCTCCAATACCATCCTTTATTTTGAGGATCAATTTAACTAAATATTTTCTAAACTCCTTCTCTGACATTTCTTCTAATGTGTAATCTATGGATTCTATTGTTGGACCATCTTGGTTGGTTTGAGGTGCTTTCTTCCCTGTATTTTTTCATGTTGTTTGTGTGTCTCCTCATCTAGCGGTATGAAGCTGAGGCAGTACAGATTCTACCCTGTAGTCTTACAGTGTCCCTGAAGGCTTCCAGTACCTCACCTTTTAAGGGGGAGACCAATATTAACAGCACCCAGTGCAAATGATATGTCACCTTAAACCAAATGGCTCCTATTAGGTGTTCAAAGTTTTGTCACAATAAACATAAATGAAGTGATCAATTATTGTCTACAATATAAACAGTAAGTTTGCTAAAAGGGTTTACCATTTCATATGATGGACAATGAGGGAATGAAAGTAGTGTAAGATGTGATGTTTATGAGGGAGAGGGAGAGAAGATAGAGGTAAAAATTTATAGTAAAAGTGAGAGAGGAATTAATAGAGGTTGGCTGTTAGTATGAGAGAAGTGAGAAAGAGAATCTAGGGAGACAGGTAGGTGAGAGAAAAAATATATACTGATTTAAGAAAAAAAAGTAAAAATATAGGAATATACAACAAAACTATCATATACTATCAGACATCCCATTCCTCAATAAATTTATGCATGAAAAATATTTCGATTCAAAGATGGTAGAAGTGTAAGCGAGAAGGTGAAAAAAGAAGAAACAGAAGGAAAGTCTCAATGGAAAAGTGAATGATTGCTTCTGTTGGCTTTCAAAAATTTTCTGTTTCCCTTCTCTGGTGTCTTTAGTCTTGATACCCCATCACTTGGCCCTTGAATTCTGGATTCATCATACCCAGTGCAGGTGGTTCCTGCAGCCCCAGGGTTGTCTCTGTCTACTCTGCCATCTCACTTCATTTTCTCTTTTTCTTGCTCAAGTTTGGTGCCTAAGCCGTGGACTGACAACAGATGAACAGCCAAGTTCTCCTCCTGTGCCACCTCATCCCTCATCTGGTGAGGAAGCCTACTTCTTTTTTAGGGGGAAGAGGGGAAAACCTGTCTGATTTCTATAGCTTTCTCATAATTTCCTTGTAGACACATTGGGAGAGGAGAAAGGAATTTGTTGGGATTACATTTTGGAGTGGCAAAACAGATTCTTTGGCTACAAAGAAGCCTAATGAGGTGTTTGGACCCTTTTAGAACACAAAGTGTGTACTGTATTTTCTCCTCAGAACTGGATTCTAGTCACCAATTCCAAAGACAGAGGAAAATTTTTACTCCTCATCCCGCTGGGGACGATTCTGAGGTTTTGGCCTTACAGAGTTATGGCATCACTAATTGAGATGGGAGAAGCATTATGGGGAGAAAAGCATCAGGAATAGAAGTCATGGGTTCTGTTAGGACATTTTAAGTTTGAGGTGAGTGACAGACAACTGGATAGGTTGTACATTTGTTAGTCCAACATTATAGTTTGGATACAGATGTCCCCCCAAAACTCCTGGTAATTCAGTAATGTTCAGAGGCAAAATGATTCTGTTATGAGAACTGTCACATAATCAGTCCATCTTAGTCTGAATGGACTGAATAGGTGTAACTGCAGGCATGTAGGGGCATAGCTGGAGGAGGTGGGTTGTGCCCTGCATGTGCATCTTCCCTGTAGCTTCTTCCCTTACTCTGACTTTGCTTCTGTACCTTACCATAAGTGGAGTAGTTTTCTTCCTTCATATTCTTCTGTCCTGTCTATGGACTGTCTGTGGGCTGTCTATGAACTGAGACTTCTGAAGTGGTGAGCCCCAAACAAATTTTTCCTTCTCTAAGTTTTCCTGTCATGAACTTTGTTCACAACAATAAAAAACATTGCTAAAACAGAAATCGTTACTTGAGAACTGATGTTCTTGTTGTAACTAACCTGACCATGGGGTTTAGAAACCTTTGCAGCTGCTTTACAATAGGAATTTTTTTAAAGTTTAGAGATGTACCAAGTGTGGTGGCACAGTCCTGTAATCCCAGCTGCTTGGAAGGCTGAGACAGGAGAACTGCATGTTCAGCAACTTAGCAAGACCCTGTCTCAAAATACAAAATAAAAGACCTGGGTATGTGTCTCAGTGGTAAGCACCCTGGGGTTCAATACTCAGTACCAAAAAAAAAAGCTTTAGAGATGCAAGCTGGAAAAGAATTAGAATATTGTCAGTAGCACTTAATGGGTGATTCTGGTTGGAACTCAGAAGACCAGAATGCTGATAGGACTGCAGACAGTAAAGACTGGTCTTATGAGTATTCAGTGAATAGGGAGGACTTTATTGGAAATTGAACTATAAGCCTTTCATTTTACGTTCTAACAGGGAAGTTGTCTACACTTTGCTTGTGACCTGAGACTTTGTGTGAGGTTGAATTTAATGAAAATGAAATAATTAATCTGATGAAGAAAATTTCATAGCATCTGGTCAGTGGAATGGATACTGTAGTCAACTTTTTAATTTTGTTTTATTTTATTTAGTTGTAGATGGACACAATATCTTTATTTTATTTATTTATTTTTATGTGGTGCTGAGGATCGAACCTAGTGCTAAGCAAGCTTCACATGTGCTAGGCAAGTGCTCTACCACTGAACTACATCCCTAGCCCTAAAGACAGCTTTTAACTCAGTTTACTGTCAAATTCAGGAGCAGAAAGCAGAGTTAAGATATTTTAAAAACTTTTGGTTTGGATAGAAAAGTGCACATTAAGCTGGCACAAAGGAAAATGGGCTTATTGAAGAAATTATAGCCTGAAACATTTGCAAATTTCTTTGCACAGAGACAATAGGAAAAATGACTCATAGGTATCTAAAGAACTCGTAAGACCATATCCACTACAGGATCCAGAGCACAGAAGAGAAAATTCCTTTGAGAAGAGACCATGTGGGAATCCTGCTCACACAGGTAGAGGCCCTTCTGCCATGATGTGCTGCTTCATGCCTAGAACAATGGAGTAGGTCATCTATGGACTGAGATCTTTGAAACTGTGAGCTGCTATTAATAAGCTTTTCACTTTTTTTTTTTTTTTTTGCGGTGCTGGGGATTGAACCCAGGACCCTGTGCTTGCAAAGCAAGCACTTTACCAACTGAGCTATCTCCCCAGCCCCCAATAAGCTTTTATTACTCTAAGTTCTTCTTTTTGAGTGTTGTGGTCACAGTTATGTAAAAGTTAGCTAAAATATCTATGGAGAAATCAGTACCAGAAACAAACACATGAGTCTCATCAGAGTATAGAAGGGATACAAAAGAGAAACCAAGAACATGCAAAGAAACAGAGGGGCCAGAGAGGAGGTCAAGGACTGCCCTGATTGTCCTCCAACATTCAAAGGTTAGGAGGAGAAAAGGGAGCTAGCAATGGAGACTGAGAGGCAGGAAGAGCACAAGTCCAAGGCCACCCTGGACAACAGAAACCTTGTTTCAAAATAAAAATTTTAGGAAAGGCTTGGAGATGTAGCTCAAAAAACTCTCCTGTTTTCAATCCTCAGTACTGCAAAAGATAAAAAAAACACAATAATGAAAAGGCGGAGCATCCTATACATGGGGAGTAGTGAGAAGAGCAAATGAAGAGCAAATGAAGTAGATGAGGTGGACATAGAGCACGCAGCCATCTTTTCAACTCTGATTTTCAAAAGAGCAGTGAAAAATGGACCAAGAGCTAGAGGGGAATTTGTGATTAAAAAATTGTTTCTTTTTCAATAAGGAGCATATTATAAAAGTTTTAATGGTGATTCAAATGTAGATAGAATCAAAGATTTATGATGCAGAGAGGAAAAAAAAATAACAAAAGTAAATTGCAATTATAACTAAGACTAAATTAATGTCTTGGTGTTTGCATTTTCTAGTGAGAGGAACACATGATCTGGGATGAAAGAGAGAAAAAAATAACATACAAGTAAAATTATAATTATAATTAAGATTAAAATTATAATGTCAAATATGGAATTTTGAAGTCTGTAACATAAAAGTAAAAAGGACTATATCATGTAGGTCTCTGGTTTACTAGTGACGAAATACAATTCAAAGCAGTTGAGCCCCAAAGAGAAAGAATTTATTAGCACATGTATCACAGGGAGAAAGCAGCATGGGCCATAGGAGGGGGAGAAGGCTCAGAAACAGTGTAACAGTGGTGACGTCCTTGTCACCATCTGCCTCTTGTCTCTGTTGTGGCTTTCCTTTGCATGCTGCCCTCCTTCCCTCCCCATTTCAGATGTGCCTCTTCCATGGGGTCAGTGTTTGGTCACAAACGGTCTCCAGTCTACATTTCCCCAAAGCAAGAGGAACTCTTCCCAACGACACTAGCAGGTGGGTCCTGGAGGATGCTGAGTGGTCAGCAGGGTCACATGTCCATCCCTGAACTTGCCACTTGGGCTGAGGAGTCTTTGACCAGTTCACGGTCACATGTGCACCCACTGACATGCTCTCTCCTTCTTCTTGCCACCTTTGAAGTGCAGCTGAATGAGAAAAAAAGGAAAAGCAAAGCAAGTGAGAAAGAAAATCAGATACAATTCTCCCACTCACAATCCATACATTCCCTCCCAAAGGAAGATGACCCAATGTCACCTGCATCTACTGTCAAGTCTGATACCCCTTAAGGATACATTATTTCCTTTGATGCAGCAGTGTTTCAAATACATTTACATACATGAAATAATACATTTAAGGGCCTCCAACACAGAGCACCCAGCATTAGGCAAGGATGGGAACCACCATTAGCCTCCCCTGACTGTGGCATGTCCTGTGCTGCTGCAGAGGAACAGGCACAGGCAGGCTTTGCTCCCTGACAGCACACTGCCAACCTGGTTGCCCTAAGTTCTGCTTACAGGGAGGTGCAGAAGTGAGGGGTCATCCTTCCCTCCCTTTACTGTTGGAGACCACTAGGGGCCTGAGACATGTTTCAGACTGTGCCATTTAGGTTGAGGGCTTCTGATCCCATAAATCTCAGAAGGGGCAGTCCCTTGCTTTCCTGGCAACTCCTTGCCTGCTGGGGACTCCTACTGAGGGAACATGCATGGAGCTGGCCTGAGTGGTGGGTGGCGGGGGAGGGTGCCCCTGGAGGAGCATGGTGGACAGAGCACAAACACCACATCCTGTTGTGTGTGCCCCAGCAAAACTCCACAGCAACCCAACTTGTCTTCTTTTATATATTCTCAGTCCCGTCCAGATTGTTCACTTTGCCACATGTCAGAGGATGAGTTTACCCAAGAATTGTGCAAATATGAGAGATTGTTTTGAGGTGGACTACTTTTTCTCTTACTTCTGCACTCATTCTTTTTCTTTCTTTCTTTCTTTCTTTCTTTTTTTTTTTTTTTGCTAAATTATCTCTTTATTAGGAAAGCACCAACACCACATTCTTCAAAATTACTGGAATTTTATTTGCCTCAGGCTTATGACTTGCAACCAAAGACATTGTGCAAAGAAAACAAAGATTAAGTACACTTTAGGGAGAAGGAGACAATACACATTGGTAACAGAGGAGATCAGGTGGACAAAAGAAGCCATCCAGTACACTATATAGATTGCAATATTCAATAGCGTTTTCAAAAACTTTTTAAACCAAGAGAAAAAAAATTAAGCAATGTTTACAGTAGACATAAATCTTATACAATTCAAAAAGCATTTGTTTTTCAGATCATAGAGCATAAAATGGAAAAATGTATATGCAGGTGAAATCTAACTACTGTACATTTATCACCTATTAAAGTTGCTGATACGTACCACAGTGTAAAAAAAAAACAATACTGAACAAATAAAAATCTTGAAAATTGCCTGATGAAAAATAAAATAACTCCTGGTTATCAGTGCTACAAAAGACAAAAATCTCATCTGAACAGGTGATAAAACCAGGCACAATCAAATCGTTACCAAATTAGACCCACCCATAGAAATATACTATCCACCCACGTATTTTCCACCAAAAGCTTGTTTTAATCTTTGAATCTTTGAGGCCCATTTGGTCACAATATGTTACACCATGATATCATATGTTTGTCGGGCACTATCCTAAAGCTAGTTTATAGATGTTGATGAAGACATAGAAACAACACAGTACCCAAATGACAATGAACTCACTGGGTAGAAATGAGAAAGAAGGGGAAGGAAAGTGTTCCGTTCTACCATGGAAAAAGGTCCATAGGATCACTCGTCATCAGTCCCACTTGCTTCTGACTGCTCGTTTTCATCCTGTTCTCCGTCGCTGTCAAAATCACTCACTATGGGTTTGGCTTTTCCTCGATTTGACCTTTTCTTGCGCTTTCCTTTGTCCTGGCCTTTCTCATCTTTTTTATTGAGCTTGATTTTCACCTTAACAGATTTTGCCTTGGACTCGGACTCTTCCTCCTCTTCCTCTTCCTCTTCCTCCTCTTCGTTGCTTTCCTCCTCACTTTCTTCCTCTTTGGCAATTTTCTGCCGAGCACTCTTAAATATTGACTGTAAGACGATAGAATCTTCATAGATATGGGATCCCTGCAAGTTGAAGGTCTGAGAGAAGCATGGCATCTTTCTCCAGGTCTCCCAGGCTCTGGTACTTATGATTACAGATTCTTTCCTTTATTTTTTTGAAATCCATGGGCTTCCTAATTAATTCATAGTATTCTGGTAACTCTTTCCTGGAAGGTATCTGAAAGAAGACTTCACTGAGCTGTCGCCCTGAACTGTTTCCTTCTATTTCCAACTGAGAATTACTGGGCACCTTCTCCACGTTACACCTATCTTTGTAGTTTATCACAGTATCGATGATGGCGTTCATCTGCTTTGTCAGTTTGGGGGGGTTTGGTGATAGTTTCTCAGCTGGAGGGTGGCCTCTTCTCTTCTTAGCTTTTTCCACATCTTCCTTTGCCGGATCTTTTTCCACATTTCTTCGTCTTTTTCTCTTCTTAAGCTGTACTTCCTCTTCCATTTCTTCCAAATTTCTGTCTTCGATGGCCTGCAGCCAGTAAAAGCTCACAAAATGCCGCTCAGCAGAAGGAAATTCACAAAGGAGCCCCTCTGCAGGAGGGTCAGGCTCTGCACTCATTCTTATGAATCACGCTTTTCACTTTTTCCTTAAATCTTATCTCTCCTGTGTGTGACTAAGTTATTTACATGTATACTGGGAGTTAGGGGGCAGATATAATTCAGCCTCTGACAATAAGTGAAAAAAACAAAGTTGAATTTTTTTGATAAGTTATGTAGGGATGAGCTCATCAGGAACAATCTCCTAATTAATCTTTTGGGGAAGTGTGAAGTTTCGGTGACTGAATGTCAGCTGAAGGACAGTGATTACTAGAGTGAGACTGATTGATTTGTTGGCGAATGGTAGGTGTTCAGTGAACCTGTGCTTCCACAAGTGACTTACTTTCACAAGTGAGAGACTGTCCTGCTTGATTGGCTCCTAGAAGTGTATTTTTTTAAGTGAGTTGCTGATTAGTTAAAAGCATTCTAAGCTTCTAGAGATTTCATGGTGAATAAACTATCACTTATATTTATAAACTGTGTTTAAAATAATTTCTGACCACATCTTATTTCCTTGGAGTGTGGGAACTTTACAATTTCTCAGTGGAGTCAAAGAATAACAACTTTGTGTCAGTGAAAATTCATATGTTGCAGATTGAAACAGTTCCATGGTTAAGGTGATGGCAGTGGAAGTATTCCAAGTCATCCCCAAAACTGAGACTGGTCTCTTCTTGTCCCCATCAGATCAGGCAGAGAGATCTTTGACTAGGCAGGTGCTGCAACCTGTTAATTCAGGAAACTGTTAATGCAAGGCTGTTAATTCAGGAAACTGGATACGGGGTGAGGGGAGATTAGAAAAGACAAACACACAAACAAAGACAGAAAAAGCTGGGGCCCAGTGGATCTTGTCCCCTGATGAGGGATGGATGATCCAGAGCTAGCTCAGCATGTTTAGTATATAGGTTTTATCATCAAAGTTTTTTTAAAATTTAAAAAAATTTTTTTATTTTGTGAGAAAGATTCTTCAAAGCACACAGATCCAAGATCAAGACTAACATCCCAATTATAATTATCAGCTTGCACCCATGATTCTCTACCCCAGGCAGCTGGTGAAGAACTGATAATCCCAGGGCAGGTACAAAACCTCCTTTTGACCATGGCTTCACCATAGCAACTGGGCAGTCTCCACCTGCACCTTCACACTGAGAGTTCCCAGAAGAGGCAACACTTCTACTGCCAAACAGCTCAAGGACTATAATTCACTCACCACTCCCAAAAGGCAGGGTAATCACCCTTTACCAGTTTAAAGCAGTTCTGGAAGACTTGTCCTCACCCATCCTTCATTGTCCCTTATAAATAAGAGATTTCAATTGGGGAGGGGGGGAGAAATGAGATAGGAATTTGGGGGTAGAGAGAAAGAAAAGAAGTAGACTGAGTCTCAAAAGAGAAGAACCCATGAATCCTTGGAATACCAACAAAGCAACTTGTGGGCAACCCAGCCAGCACCTTTGCCCTGTATTCTTGCTCCCACAAAATAACAGAAGACAATGCCCAAAAGTGATAACGAAATAGGCAGGAAATCATATAACTTTTCCAACTCCACATCTCGTCCATCCCCTACCTATGGTCCCCTTATGAATACTAAAATGCCAAACAAAGGGGTGACTGAATCTCCCTCTGGAGAGGGCCTGCATTCTCCCTTGAATGTATATTCCTTGCTTTACCCCAGAAGGTGTCTCACTCTTGAAATAGCCAGCATTCTCCCTTGAATTTGTATCTACTTCCCTAAATAAATTCAAAATATCTCTGTACCTGTACCCACAAGTTCTTAGACTCATTTATTTGATGTTTGTCTTGAGTCCATGTGCCCCACTCTCAGGGAACATTCCATTGTACATCTTTCAGTGTCACAGCCTCCACCAATTCTAAAACTAAGAATGCTGTAGTAAGAAAGCCCATAGAAGAGATTTTCCCACCTCAGTGTAGGGTGCCTATATGATGTTCCCACCAATGTAATTGGTAAATGTATTGATTTCTGACTTTCTTTCCCCTGTGGCTATTAAAGTTCATGTAACCTCTTTCACAGTGGAACATATCATTTGGGTAACTTAAATCAGTTCCCAGACCATTGTCACTGGTATTTGGCTCAGAATAAACTATTTCTTATGTCCTTTAAAACAGACTTGTTGTTTTTCATCACAAGTTCTGGGTAGGTTCAAGGTTAGAATGTGTGTTTCTTTCCAAGGCCGAATCACTGGAATTGGAAGAAAAGTACTTGCCCTCAAAATATCTTTTAAAAAATGAACTTTTTTTTCTTTCATGTTTTTGTGATTATGTCAAGGTATATCCTGGTGTTGTATCATAACTAAAAAGAATTTTTAAAAATCTATCTAAAAGTTACAATGAATAAAAAATGGTAATCCAAAACATTTGGCACTACCATGAACAGAATGTAAAATATGTGAATTATCTAGATTATGACAATAGAATGAATGCTTTCTCTGAAATAAAAGGGGAAAATGTGTATGATTAAAACAAAAACAAAAACAAAACCCAAACTCTTTCTTATCATCACAAATCCTATTGACTACTATCCCAGCAGTATTGCCAAGTAAGTCATTCATGCCTTCTGTTCCTACTGCACCTTCATTAGGTGCACAAGCAAGCCAAAGAGTACCAATGACCAGTGGCCAGTTTGGGGACAGTACCTGGCACCTCAGCTCTCTGTGCCCATGGGGCAGGCCAGGACCACTCCTCTTTCCCGCCTGTTCCCTAGGTGGAGCCAGGAGGTGAAGGCAAAGTGTCATTTAGGGCTAAGGTTCTTCAGAGGTAAAGCATTGCTTGGGGCCAGGGCAGTCTTCTGCTAGCAAAACTGCACCAAAAGGCGATGAGCTGGAGTTGGCTGCTGGCTCTGTGTGTGCCGTGTTTCCTGGGTGCTGATGGCCACCTAACTCTGATGTGGACCATGTGGCAGGGGTGACGACCAGATGAGGACCTTCCATGGCCACCAACCCTGAGTGGGAGACCCAGCTAGTGAGCAGTGGAAACCCATCCAGGTCTCCACTGGCTCCGAGTTCCTCATGGGTCACTCCTGATTGCATGGAGCTTCTGGATCTCAGGGCGGTGCCTTTCCCAGGGGCCGAGGCGGAGAAGCGAGAAGCCAGGGTAAGTAGATGATCAACTCCTTTGTCCTCTCTCTTGGTCCAAGATGTCCATGATTTGCTTCCAAGCCTAAGAAACTGCTCCAAGGGTTGCCAAAATGCAGAACACTGGAATTGGAGGTAGCCCTTAGAACTCATTTCTCAGCTAGGATTCCAGTGCAGTGTCAGGGCAGGACACTTGGAGAAATGAGGAGCATCCTCCTGCATTGTCTGGCAGTCAGTCTGCTTGTAAAGAGTCTCAGTGCATCTTCCTCAAGTCATTTATCCTCCACTTCTCACTGTTCTGTAGTGTGGAATCAAATCTGACGTAAAGGAGTCTCCCACCTGCCTATCCACTAGGATAAATGTGTAACACTACAGAGAGCTGAACTGGCATTGTCCCTGGGAAGAGATCATTCTTGGGACACAGAGGCATTCTGCCTATCCCACTTTTGTCTTCACTTTGCTTCCTTTTTGACAATCCTATAATGTGTGTGTGTGTGTGTGTGTGTGTGTGTGTGTGTGTGTGTGTGTTCATGAACATGGTGTGTACTAGGTAGGCAGTGTGCTTAGCACTTTGCAAGCATAATGTTTGGCCTCACAAAACTGGTACAAACTGGGCACTACTCTTGTTTTTCTACTTCGGGAAATTGATGTTCAGAGAAATGACCTGCCCAAAGGTGAAGTTTCCCTGAACCGAGTTTCCTGCATGAAAAGACCTGAAACATGTAATGAAGTTGGCTTGGAAGTAAAATAGTAGCTCAGAAGATAGACTATGTTTTCTAAATAGCTTAGGGGTGGAGGTAAAAATTGGTTCTTGCACTGAAAAAAAAAAATTCCATGGTACAGTGTTTTGTGCCTCTCCAAAGCTCAACAGTACCTGATGAAATCTTATTCTGTGGTGTTTCTTTTCTCTGGTTGTTTTTCTTGTGTACAATGTGTGAGGCAGCACTGTTGCTGAATTAATACATAGCAGGTCAGACTACAGCACATAATTGGCTGTGTTGGTGTGCTTCCTCTCTGTGGATTTTTTTTAATGGTCTAGGAAAGAGCTACACCTCCAGTCTCTGTTTCTTTTCAAGTTAGGGATCCCAAATACACTGCAGTTTTATTAATTGTAGGATTTTATTCTGATTGATGGCTTCATTTCCACAGGTGGAATGCACATACCCATTTGCTGCCAATGACTGCCTTGTGGGTATTTGAGTTTGGTCCTTAATGCTTTGTGTTAACTTGGACTTGGAAACTAAATAAAATTATTTTCTATTTTATTACATACTTTTAAAAGTAATTCCATTCATCAAACTATGTCTGAAAAGTTAAAATGTTGACAGTATATGAATGAATACCCAAAAGCTTATAAGTGAACAGTTATTTTCTCATATTAAGCAAAAGTTAAAAGTAAAGGTCTCTAATAATAATGTTTAAGAAATTCATTTAATTTTTTTCAATGGTTTTACTTTTCCTTGAAGAAACAGTTTAAAGGATTTTAAATTTACTTACAATTATGTAGTTATGTGTTACAAATTTACATATTAATAACATGTAACCACTTAATAATTAAAAAAAGATTTTTAACAGAAATACTTAAAACTTTAATAGCTCAAGTTTTAATTAAAAAATTTAGTCATTCTTAATCTGCACTGACAAAAAGTAAGCTTATATGACTTCTTTTTTTAGTGCTCTTGTAATGTATGAACCAAATGCAAAACATATATAGTATATAAAAACATACTGTGTATCTGTGGAATTATGATGTCATTAGGGAAAGCTTGAGGGGGAAAATGTCTAAGAAGACTCCTGGTGGGGTGGAGGAATAAATTAAAAAAATTTTTGAAAACATGGAAATCAACTCAAATATCCCAAACAGCTTAGGCCATAAAGATGAGCAGATCTATTTAAAAAAAAAAAAAAAAAAAAAAAAATATATATATATATGTATATATTATGCTCCTTGACTGTTGTGTAGATAGAAATTTGTCACCTTAAAAATTAGACACCACACTCATCTAATATAAAATTAAAAAATGCAAAAGGATATATGGAAAAAAAATAAACTTTGATCTATCCTTGTACCCCAGCCTCCCAATATGCCTCTTGGGAGAGACATTCTCTGCATTTCTGAGCATGTGAGAAGGTAAAAGGTGAAATTTAAAGTAAACTTAGCATGGATACTGTTTGATCCAGAAAACTCCATGGCACAAATCCAGAGTATGAAAAGGGAAAACAGCAGGACATGTATGGAAAACTCAGGTTTTAGTTGACAGAAACCTCAGTGTGAGTCACCCGGGAAGTGGCTCCCAGCAAATGAGGTGGGTCTGGGCTACATCTGCAAATGTTAAGTGTCTAAAGAAATGACTGCCAATGATGCCTCTGTGCTGGACACTGGGGACACAGCAGGGACCTGCCACAGTCTGTCCATAGACCCTACGTTCTGTGGGACAAGGGAAATGATGGAGTCAGCTCACCCTGCGCTGCACTGCCCAGACCCCACTGGAATCCTGGGTTCTTCTGGCCAGCTCCCTTCAACAGAGCATTGAACAAGCAATGGGAGCAGAGCCCAGGACCTGGTGCTCATGACATGTGAGGATAATAGCAGAAGTTGAATATGCTTATTTAGCCTTAGAGAAGCAAGAGATGGGAGCACTTTGGGAGGACAGACAGCTGTCTTCAAGCACATGAGGACTGCCATGTGGAAGAGGTTGGGTTTATTCTTTCTGATGCCAGGAGGCAGGCCTGTTGCCCACTGCTGCCAGTCAGCAGAAGTGAAAGCTGTATCCCATCAGTGGAAGAAAGAACCCTGGAATGATCAGACTTGTGTGAAAGTCCCAGATGACTAGCTACCACACCCTGTGAGGGAAGGGAGTAGAGACTAGTCAGTGGTTTGAGGAGAGAAGTGTCAAACTGGGTTTAGCATTGAATGTAAGTTTCCTTCTAACTCTAAGAGTCTGTTTTCAGGGTTCTTTATTGGAGGGGGGGGTGTGTCTTTATGTATACCAGATTTTGTGAAATGTAAATGAAAGCTGGTGCTAAACAAAAAGTCTTCTTCAGGGTGGGAGGGTGGATGTCAGAATTGAGTGTACTACGGTAAACTCAAGCCTGGACATTTTCATTATTGGCTTTATGAAATAGTTGCTTATTGATATAAAAATGAAGAAACCTTTGTTATCTCTATGTCAGTTAATAAACAATTCCAAATAAACTATATTCGTCTTAGAGGCTGAGTATGGAAAATATCTGAAATAATGAGTAGTCAATAGCTAAAGGCTTATCTGAATACACACTTCATTCCTGTGAAGTCCTTCTGGTTCAGTTGTGCCTTTCTACAATTATCCATCACCTAAAAGTAGAGATTTGTAGTCCAGACACTGTTAGGGATATTTCATTCCAGGTTTAGAGGTTTACAGGAGTCTTTTCCTAAGAACTTTTGTATTTTTGGAATGTTTAAAAAACATATTGGTTTTAACCGGGCATGGTGGCGCATGCCTGTAATCCCAGCACCCCAGGAGGCTGAGGCAGAAGGATTGCCAGTTCAAAGCCAGCCTCAGCAAATGCCAGGCGCTAAGCAACTCAGTGAGACCCTGTCTTTAAATACAATACAAAATAGGGCCGGGAATGTGGCTCATGGTTGGGTGCCCTGAGTTTAATTCCCAGTACTCACCTCTGGAAAAGAAACATATTGGTTTAGAAATATTGACTATACTTAGGGCTAGTGGTGAAGTTCAGTGGAAAAACACTTGCCTAGCATGGGTGAGGCCCTGGGTTCAAACCCTAACATGTCAAAAAAATTGATCATGTTTCAGTGTGTGTACCACAAAACAGTGGAGGTGTGGACTTTGGTAGATATACCTAGGCTCGTATCCCAGCTCTGCCAGGGTTCTTGGGTGTTGATTAAATAGTTATTCAACTTTGGAGTCCTTTCTGTTTCTTTCAGTCTCATTATTAGGCACAGGGGCTTATAAAGAAACAATACAGGGTCTCAGTCTTGATGGAATTTATAATCTATTTAGGATAAATTAATCTCTATTAACCTCAGTTTCCTTTTTCAATATGGTAAAATAATAATACCTATTCCATAAGGTTATTGTGAAGGTTTTAATAAGATAAAGTGAAGGTCATAGATGTCATTAAAAATATTAATTGATCAGTCCTTAGAAAACTTGGAATGGACCCACCATTTGATCTAGCTATCCCACTCCTCGGCCTATACCCAAAGGACTTAAAATCAGCTTACTACACATCAATGTTATAGCCACATCAATGTTCATAGCTGCTCCATTCACAATAGCCAGACTGTGGAACCAACCTACATGTCCTTCAATTGATGAATGGATAAAGAAACTGTGGCATATATATACAATGGGATATTACTCAGCCATAAAGAATAATAAAATTATGGCATTTGCAGGCAAATGGATGAAATTGGAGAATATCATGCTAAGTGAGATAAGCCAATCTCAAAAAACCAAAGGATGAATGATCTCGCTGATAAGTGGATGATGACACATAATGGGGGGTAGGAGGGGGGCAAGAATGGAGGAAGGAGGGACTGTATAGAGGGAAAAGAGAGGTGGGAGGGCTGGGGGGAGGAAAAAATAACAGAATGAATCAAACACCATTTTTTCTCACATTTTTTATTGGTGTGTTACAGTTTTATAACATTTTGGGATTTGTTGTTACATATTCATACATTCACACAATATAACAATATAATTTGACTAGTGTCAATCCCCAGCACATCCCCCCATGATCTAGATTTTTATGGGATCTCATTTGCTAAATATGTCACAATAATTTTATTTTTATTACTAAAGTGATAATTAAATTATCTAAGATTAAGCAGTTCTAACTAAAAGCAATAAAACTTCATCATTTAGCTAGCCCATATGCCCTTATCTGACCTATTAATACTTTTAAAATATTACAAAAATAGGACTGGATTGTGGCTTGGTCAATGAGTTAGCACACAAAGACCACAGGTTTGATGTTAGCTACTGGAAATAAAGCTTAAATTTGAAAAATTGCAAAAGTTTCATACTGCTACTAGTGTTCATGGGGACTTCTATGGGAAATGAGACCCCACTGAAGAATAAACACAAGTAGTTGGTCTTTTGTTTTCTTCTAACTTAAATATTTTATGAAACAGCTTGAGAAAATACCCAACATTGACTTAATTTTAAGTTTTTCTTAGATTGCAGACCATGATGGAATTCAGGGACACAGCACTAGTGGCACAGGGGCCACTAGTCATTGTGTACAATTGATGTTAATTGCCATGGCTAATGATTTGAAAGAAGTTTGGATTGTAGAGAAACCTGTTTTGTTGGTGACGTATTTGTGGCAATATACCCCAACACTGGCCTGGTGGATAACCAACAAGCTCTGGAAGAAAACGATTGATAACTTTAAGAGTGGTGTGGTAAGAGCAATTCAAATAGTTGTTAATGTTATATACCAAACTTATAGGAAAGTATGAAATCCTAAGGTGAATAAAACTTTCTTGCTACCTTTCCACCTATTTCATGCTATTAACATGAAAAGTAGAACACGTATTCTTGGAGACTATCATGTGAAGAAATAAGCCAACCCCCAAAACCCAAAGGCGGAATGTTCTCTCTGACATGTGGATGCTGACTCACAGTCGGCGGTGTGTTTCATTGGATTGGACAGGGGGAGGAGTGGGGAGCAGAGAGGGGATGGGAATGGGAAAGACAGGAGAATGAATCAACATAACTTTTCTATGTGCATATATGAATACACGACCAGTAGCTGCACATCTTGTACAACAACAAAAATGGGAAGTTATACTCCTTGAATATATGATATGTCAAAATACATTCTACTGTCATGTATAACTAAAAAGAACAAATAAAAAAATTTTAGAAAAAATATTCTATCCCCAAACGTATCTGAATGTTTACTGTAAATTTTGACTAGTCTTGGATAAATGAGTTTCTTACAAGGTAAAGTTTGCCATTTTTTTTTTCTACACTTACCGTTTTACCAATATATGTGCCAAAGTGCTCTTTCCCCACCGTCTCTCCCTAGTAAGTCCTACCCAGCCTACCAGTTTGGGGACCTACCCTTCTCAGGTCAGGAGTCACCTCCTTGAAGTGATCCCTGGCCTTCCTTCCCCCTTTCCCCAGGTCTAGGTACACCTTGGGCCCTGTGCTACACTGTGCACTGACTGCACTGCTCAGACAGGGGCATGCACACTGTGCAGGACACACTCCTGTTACCTCATTCCTGAAGTCCTCTGCACATCTAGCATGTGCCTGTGGCCACATCTATGGAAAAAGCTGATTACTCTCTTCAGTTCTCATTGCTATAGCAATTAGTGGGGTGATTCACTAACTGATTGATACAATTGTGACCATCGGAAGAGTTTAATGTATCAATTGCACAGCAAATGTAATGAGTCAATCTCAAAATCAAAGATTATGATTGTGCAAAGAAAGGTTAGTGCTATGGATGTATTTTATTGTTAGAGTTATTTCTTTTTGATATTTTGTTATTACCATGATTTAGAACTCAGTGAATACAGATATAATAAAGCAGATACAATAAAACAGAATTGATATACTAAGGCAGAATTATCAAAAAGAATCATACTCTATATGTAACTGCATAATCTGCCACTATTTTAAGCAATCCAGGGAAACAACCTAACCCACTTGTTACACATTTAATTTGTTTCAACTTTTTGCAGGGTGATGAAAATAAATCACTGGGGGAAAATAGCAGAACATGACAAAATGCTTTGAGATTGCTCTAAAATGGTTTCATGATCATGAAAAATTCTAGAACTTAAAAAATCATTAAGGGAGTTTTTCATTATCTATTGCTTTGTAATGTGGCACAGTTTGTTTGGAACCAAACCATTTACAATTGTTTTGGCAGTGCTAAGACTCGGTTGTACAGGTGTTCCAAAGGTGAACTTGGCCAAAGATTACACCTGAGATTTAAATTTGGAGCAAAGCTGATTTATTGGCATTGAGCCCAGCAATAGATAAAGAGTTGGGAGGGAAAGGCCACCTATCCAGAGAGGAAGCCCAGCATCCTGGCTGACAGCACAGAGCCTAGTGCTGGGCTACCCGTGTTTAAATCCCAGCTCTACTCATCCTTACCCCTTGACCTCAGCAAGTTACTTCTCCATAGCTCAATCTCTCCATCAGGGCAATGGAGATTAGTGAATATTAGTCATAGAATTGTTATGGAGATTAAACAAGTTACTACACCGAAAGCTCTACATATAGTCTGTATGGTTATAAATGTTTACTGTTGTGCTTTTCTTCTCTTTTCTTTCTTTCTTTCATTCTTTTTTTTTTTTTTTTTTTTTTTTTGTAAAAAATGGTTCATCAATTCCATTTTTGTATAAAACATATGGGAGAAACCGAGCTAATCAACACACAACTGTCACCACATGAAAAGGCACTTTATCAAACTTGGAGTCTAAGAACATACAAATATTTCTTTTAGCATGTGTACAGTATTTGTCTATGCCTTTCCATTTAACTGTTTTTAAAAATTCCACATATCCCCATTGTTATCTTCTGTCTCAGTTACAGTACAATGATGGGGAGGAAGAGGGTTAGTTAAAACAACCCCCTAAGCAGTTTTCCGCTGTCCCTTCTTTCTAATTAGAGATTTGTGAATCTGAGGGATCGCACCACCCCAGCTATGGCAGCCTTGATAAGATATCCAACTCTTCATCAACATGGATTGCAAGCTGCAAGTGACGTGGAGTGATATGCTTCACTTGAAAATCCCTGGAAGCATTACCTGCCAGCTCCAGACCTCAGCAGTGAGGTCCTTCAGAATCGCCGCAAAATACATGGCAGGAGTGTCACCCAGCGGTCCGTGGCTTGTGGTGCGAGTCTTCAGGTGTCTGTGGATGCGGCCCACAGGAAACTGAAATTGTAAGACTTGCAATAAAGCAAGTCTTAGCAAATACAAAAAACCTCTCATTCTATCAAGTCATAATGAAATGAAAATAGAAATCAACTATAAAATTAGAAAAAGAAGCTACTCTAACACCTGGAGACTACATAATACACTATCGAATGAACAATGGATAGCAGAAGAAATCAGGGATAAAATTAAAAAAAAATACTTAGAGGTAAAAGAGAACAACACAATATATCAAAATATCTGGAACACTTTGAAGGTGTTTCTAAAAGAAAGTTAATTGCATCGAACTCATTCATTAAGAGAATAGAAAATCACAAAATAAATAACCTAACATTATGTCTCAAAGCCTTAGAAAAAGAACAAATCAACACCAAATGTAGTAGAAGACAAGAAATAATTAAAACCAGAGCCAAAATCAATGAAATTGAAACAAAAATAATTTAAATTTAAAGAAAAAAAAGTTGGTTATATGAAATAAATAAATAAAATCAATAAACCCTTAGCTAAGCTAACTAAGAAAAAGAGGGAGAAATTCAAATTACTTAAATTCATGATGAAAAAGGAAAAATCACCTACTGAAATACAGTACTGAAATACAGATGATAATCAGAAACTTTTAAAAATTCACACTCTAATAAAATAGAAAACCTTGAAGACATTGACAAATTTCTAGAGACTTATGGTCTACCCAAAATGAAGCAGGAGAACATAGGATATTTAAAGAAATCAATTTCAAACCATGAAATGAAGATGCCATCAAAAGCCTACCAACAAAGAAAAGTCGAGGACTAGATGGATTTTCAACCAAGTTCTACTAGACTTTCAAAGAAGAATTAAGTCCAATAGTTCTCAAATTATTCCATTAAATAGAAAAGGAGGGAACCCTTCCAAACTTATTCTATGAAGCTAGTTATCACCCTGATATCAAAACCAGATGAAGACACATCAAGGAAAGAAAACTTGAGACCAATATTCCTGATGAACATAGAGGAAAAAATTCTTAATAAAATACTGGCAAATCACATACAAAAACATATTAAACACAGAGTGCATGAGGATCAAGGGGAGTTCATCCCAGGGATGCAAGGTTAGTTCAACTTATGAAATCAATAAATGTAATTCACCACATCAATAGACTTAAAGACAAGAACTACATGATTATCTCAATAGATGCAGAAAAAGCATTTGACAAATATATCATCTATTCATGTTCAAAACCCTAGAAAAATCAGGGATAGGAGGAACATACTTCAACATTGTAAAAACTGTATATGTTAAACCCAAGGCCACCATTATTCTAAATGGGAAAAAATTGAAAGCATTCCCTGTAAAACCTGAACAAGACAGGGATGCCCTCTTTCACCACCTCTATTCAACATCATCCTGGAAATGCTAGTCAGAGCAATTAGACAGATTAAAGAAATTAAAGGGATACAAATGGGAAAAGAAAAAACTCAAACAATTCTATTTGCTGATGACATAATTCTTATTTAGAAGACCCAAAAAACTCCACTGAAAAACTTCTAGAACTAATAAATGAATTCAGCTGTTGGGGGCTGTTCTGCTGCTTCTGAAAGTGTAGTCTCTCTCTCTTAAGCAAAGTCTCTCTCTTATGCAAAGCCTCTCTCTCTCTCTCCTCTCAAAGCAAGTAAGCCTCATTTCCTCTATCCTCTATAAACAAGCAAGTAAGGAAGCAGCTCAGAAATAGAAGTAGCTCAGTTTTCAGTCCACCTTTGATAAATACCCACGTAATTGTTGCCGCGGGCGGTAATAAATATCGGCGGACGGCAACATTCAGCAAAGTAGCAGGATATGAAATTAATACCCATAAATCAATTGCATTCCTATACATCAGTGATGAATCAACTGAAAGTGAAATTAGGAAAACTATACCATTCATAATAGCCTCAAAACAAAACAAAACAAAAAAACCATACAGAACACTAATGAAAGAAATTGAAGAAGACCTTAGAAAATGGAAAGATCTCCCATGTTCTTGGATAGGCATAATTGATATTGTCAAAATGGTCATACTACCAAAAGTGCTATACACATTTAATGCAATTCCTATTAAAATTCCAATGACATTCTTCATAGAACTAGAAAAAGTCATCATGAAATTCATTTGGAAAAATAAAAGACCCAAAATAGCCAAAGCAATTCTTATGAAAGTTAAGTAAACAGGCATCACAATACCAGACCTAAAATTATACTATGGAATTATAGTAACAAAAATGGCATTGGTATTGGCACCAAAACAGGCATGAAGGCCAGTGGAACAGAATAGAAGACACAGTGACAAATCCACATAAATACAGTTATCTCATGTTAGACAAAGGCTCCATAAACATATAGTGGAGAAAAGATAGCTTCTTCAACAAATGGTGCTGGGAAAACTGGAAATCCACATGTAGAAGAATGAAAGAACCCCTGTCTCTCACCCTGCACAAAACTCACTCCAATGTGCATCAAGGAGCTAGCCATGAAACCAGATACCTTATGCCTTCTGGAAGAAAATGTAGGTCCAACACTCCAACATGTCAGCTTAGGAACTGACTTCCTCAACAAGACACCTAAAGCACAAGAAGTAAAATCAAGAACCAATAAATGTGATGGTATCTAACTAAAAAGCTTTGTCACAGCAAAGGAAACAATCAAGAACATGAAGAGAGAACCTATACAGTGGGAGAAAATCTTTACCACCTGCACCTGAGATACAGCATTAGTCTCTAGGATATATAAAGAACTCGATAAACTTAACTCCAAAAAAACAAATAATCCAATCAATAGATTGGCAAAGGAACTTGACAGGCACTTAGAAGAATGAGAAATGTGATCAGTCAACAAATACATGAAAAAATGTTCAACATCTCTAGCAATTGGAGAAATGCCAATTAAAACTACACTGAGGTTTCTTCTCATTCCAGTCAGAATGACAATTATCAAGAATACAAATAACAATAAATGTTAGCAAGGATGTGGGGAAAAGGTACACTCATACGTGGGTGGTGGGACTGCAAATTGGTGCAAGTACTCTGGAAAGCAGTATGGAGATGCCTCAGAAAACTTGAAATGGAACCACCATTTGACCTAGTTATCCCACTCATTGGCATATACCCAAAGGACTTAAAATCAGCAGACCATAATGATACAGTCACATCAATGTTTATAGTAGCTCAATTCATAATAACTAAGCTATGAAACCAACCTAGGTGCCCTTCAACAGATGAATGGATAAAGAAAAGGTGGTGTATACATACACAATGATATATTACTCAACCATAAAAAGAATGACTTTATGACTTTTATCAGTAACGGATAGAACTGGAGATTATCATGTTAAGTGAAATAACCCAACCCTGAAAAAACCAAAGCTTAAATATTCTATCTGATATGCAGATACTACCACATAATAAGGCCAGGGCATGGGAGGGAGATTAGTGGAGTAGAAAGGGAAAAGAAGGGATGGGAAGGAGGACAGGAATAGGAAAGAGCAGAATGAATTGACTAAACTTTTCTATGTTCATATAAGACTACACCACCAGTGAAACTCCACATCATGTACAACCACAAGGATGGGATCCAAATTAGAATAAGTTACACTACCTGTATGGATCATATGTCAAAATACACTCTATTGTCATGTATATCTAAAAAGAACAAATAAGAAAAAGAATAATAAAAAAGAATTGCAGCTGGCAATATCACAAAGAAAGCTTTCCTTGAGAAATTTTTTAAGGTTGCCATAGTAGAAAAACATCCACTATTTACTCTGATGAGAATTGACTCTCTCTTCCAGTCACTTTCACTCTCTTTCTGATCTCAATCTCTATCTTTCTGTCTCTCTGTGGAGAGTAGGCTGTGTTCTCTTCTGAGTCCTGTTCTGGTGTATAGAACAGGAGTTTTCAGGCTTTGCCTGAATCTGCGTTACTACGATTTGTAAAGCAGTAGTTTTCCATGAGGTGTTCCATTTTGAGTACAGGTGCTAAGACAGAAAGACTCTACAATCACCATCTGACTGACAATTGTAAGGCACAAACTGATAAATTAATTGTGCAAATGAATAGTGATCACCTTTGAACTTACTGAACTAAATCTGAAGCACACATATGCGTGTTTATCAACCCCAAATCAGAAAAGCCAGACCCATGAGTGTATCAAATACACCAGAATACCAAGCGAAGCAAGTCTCTCACCCATGAGAAGGGTTGCACCTGAACACCGTACCTGGGTACACCAACTGTCATTCAGCCATCCAGTGACCAAGTCAGGAAATCCACAGGAAATACCTCTAACTCTCAGTCTCAGGATTCAGGTCAGTTTGATCTCCCGGAATCTCTCTGAAACTGCCTGCTTTCTGGCCCTGCCCTAGAATAAGCTCTACACTCCTGAACAAGTTTTTGGCTGTTTCATAATCTGATCTGACCCACCTACAGTGACTCTAGCATTTGTGTCTGCTCTCTGTCTTTTCTTTCAGTCCAGCTTTCTGGCCCCCTGTGGCCCTCTTAACTCTTCCTTAGCCTTTATATATCTTTGTGTAAAGTGTGGTGTTTGAATTGAATGTTTAAGATTTGTATAACTGTCCAGTTTATGACCACCAGGTGACCTGTGAGTACTCAGTGAATTACAACCGATAAAAGTGATGCAGCTTGTGAATTTATTGTTATTCAATAAATTCTGACATTTTGTAAAGGCAAAACTGGGCTGTTTTAATGTCATAGGTCCTGAACTACACTCTCTCTTTTTTTCTAACACATTGGAATTTCCCTTTCCAACTTACAACTTGGAAGAGAAACATTTTGTCCAACCAGATTAATAGGCCTGGGTGAATATCAAGACAGAGTAGGTGTCCTGGTTCCATTCATCCTTCCTTGAAATTAAGAACAAATATCCAAAATTCCATTTGAATCATTTTGGCCACAACTAATGAGCCATAAACAAAAGTCATCCAGTAGAGGACAATGCAGACAGTCATTAATGCCCTCAACAGAAAAGGCAAATTTGGTGTGGAAGTCCTCTTCTTAATGTAAATTATTCAACACACACGATGACCAGATGATTCTTAATGCAGTAAAAACAAACTCACATTTAACTGAATCACAGTTTGTGATAATTTTCTAGGGATTAAATTAACTAATAGGAAAAAAACAAACAAGCAAACCAAAAAACAAGAAGGCCTATGCTGAGAGTAAGAGAGCCAGCATTCATCTTCTTTCTTTTCTCTTAACTTTGTGGTCTTCAGAAAACCATATATATATATATTTAAAACCATAATTTTCTATTTCCAATAAGTAGATGGTAGTGCAATTGCACACACTGATGTTTATGATAAATAAAATATTAGTAATATTCTGTCATCTTTTTGTGGGAGGCCTTTTTACTTACAGATAGTTATAATGACTTTAACAAGTAAAATCAGTAATAGTCATTAATGTAATGTATGAGGAATACATACACATGAATGTAAAGCATTGCTTGTATTTACTTTATGGAACAGGAAAGAGTTTTAATGCCCATCTGTAAAGGATAAAAATGAAATATAATTTGGTATATATATTGAATGGAAATCTATTTTAAAGAAGATGTCAAGTTGGGCAAGGTGGTACATACCTGTAATTTCAGCAATCACAAGTTCAAGGCCAGCCTCAGCAACTTAGTGAGATTCTCAGTAACTTGGTGAGGCCCTGTCTCTAAATAAATAAATAAATAAATAGGAATGGGATTGTAGCTCAGTGGTAAAGCACACCTGGGTTCAATTCCCAGTAGCCTCACCCCTCAAGAGAATCACAATATTGGTAAATTAAACAGATGATGTTTATAATACATTCCCTTCCTCATGAGTTCAACCAAAAAAAAAAGGAAGTTGCTGATATTGATATTTGGCTATTTAAAAAAATAGGTTCATATACTTCATCCTAAGATTTATGGATGTTCACATGTGGAAGGGAATGTTGTGGAGGAATACTGCAGCCTCTGCCTGTGGTTACCCTGCTGGGGTAGGATCAGAGTTCATGCACAGGACATCACCTACTTTTCCTTGTGTTTGTTGCATCATTTATTTGTTATAAAGAACTTTTTCTATTTTTATAAATTTCAGAAAACTATTATGACAAATTTATAAAAATGAAAATAGTTTATTATTGTTATTATTTTTGCGGTGCTGGGGATTTGAAGCACTCTACCAACTGAGCTATCTTCCCAGCCCAAAAATAGTTTATTATTTGAAAGAGTATTTTCATTTCATCAGTACAAACCAAGTGTTTTAGTAAACTGACAAATGATTTCCCCAAAAATATTCAGAATGTAAATTTTCATTTTCTTAATTTATCAAATAATGGATAACTAGTCAAATGAGTGACTAACCACAGTTTGGTACCCTCCCTGCAACATACTTTACTACATTCTTTTAATCCAGTTGTTACTATAAAATCTCTACCACTACAATGCAAGTTCCATAGGAGCAGGAGTTTTGTTTTATTTACTGATGTATTTCCAGTACCTAAGGCAACACCTGTCAATTAGTAGGCATTAGTGAATTAATAGTTTTTGAATGAATGGATGAATGAATGAATATACTTGTGGCTGATGACGAGGAATATGGAAACTCTCCAGTTGTTTGTGTGACTCTGAGATGGCATGCACAGGTTATGATGATCTTTCTGTCAAATGGGATGAAGTAAGGAGATTATTTTGTACAATATGGTGCTGAAATTTTCTGTATCCATCCAACAAGTGGCAATGGACTTTTAAAAATTTTAATTAGATTTCTCCTTAATTATTCATTACTCTTCATTAGGAATCTGATTAACAAAAATATGACATATTATTTGCTCTCTTTGGTAAAGTTCAGGTTTTATCCCAAGTCTTGTGAGTAGGGAACTGACATAGGTTTTTAAAAGGTGACTCTGGTTGTTGAATAGAAAATAGACTTGGGTAAGGAGAAGGAAAGAGTGGGAGCAGGGAGCCCAGGGAGGAGGTCATAGCCGAGATGCACGGGAGAGGTAATGTCAGCTCAGACCAGGGTAGTAAGAATGGATGGGGTAAGAAATGGCAGATTTGGGGTACGATCAAATAGGGGAAAAGCAAATTTAGAAGTAGTTACAATAATAGACATTAACCCCATGGGAGGTTTTGAAATATTTTACTCCAATTTCAGTTGAATTTTATTTGATTTTTCTCTTTACTGTATTTCTGACCATTGGGACAATTTCCTGAGCATGTGCTGGCATTCTAGGGCCAGCGTTAGCCCATTCCAACTTCACCCTTCATATCAATTTCAACTTCATGTTCATCTTCCCACAATACTCACTCTCTCAGTGCCTTCTCTCATGAGGATTTGGAAGACCCTCCTTTCTCCCTTATATGGGACATATAATTACAACCTGAGCTCTTCTAACCACTCAGCTCCAAGTCCTCATTCTTACTGTTGGGGGGGTCCCTTTGGTTCTGCCACCAACCCTCTCTGATGATTTTAGTCTTGATGCCCCCATCACTTGGCCCTTTCAGGCATTCTAGAGTCGCCATATCCAGTGCTGGTCCTCCCTGCAGCCGCAGGGTTGTTGTCCCTTTGTCCACTCTGCCATCCCACCTCATTTTCTCCTTTTCCTGTACAAGTCTGCTGTCTAAGCAGGGAGTCAACAGCAGATGAACAGACGTGTTCTTTTCCTGTAGCCGTGACACCCCTAGGAGCTTCCCCACTTGTCTGGAGGAGGGGGCACTCACTTCTCTTTCACAGAGAAGTCAGAAAAAGCCTGCCTGATTTCCACAACTCTCTCTCAACACTTTCTTTGTGGACAGATCAGGAAAATAAAAAGGTCTTTGTAGGATCATATTTGAGAGTGGCAAGACAGGTTCTTTGGTTATAAATAAACCTAACGAAGTATCTGGCCATTTTTAGAACATGGATTGTGTAACATATTTTCCCCTCAGAACTGGATTCTAGATGCCAATTCTGAGGCCAGGGGGGAATATTTCCACTCCTCATCACATAAGGGATGATTCTCATGTTTGGGCCCTGTACAGTGGGATGTCATTTACTGAGATGAGAAAACAATCTGGGCAGAAAAACTTTAGGAGTAGGAAACACGGGATCTGTTTGGGACATTTTAAGTTTGAGATGAGTCTTAGACAACTAGTGACGTTACGAGTCTGGAAGTCCTGGGAGAGATCAGTGCCAGAAACACACACCCATGGAACTCATCAGAATGTAGATCTGATACAAAGAAGAACTCACTAGGACATATGAACAGATAGGAGGGCTAGTAAGGTGGGACAAGGGCTGTTGTGAAGGTCCTTCAACATTCAAAATTTAGGAGGAGGAGGAGGAGCCACTAATGGAGACGGAGATAGAGTCAACACCTATGAAGGAAGATGAAACCAGGAAATACATTGTCTTGACGCCAAGTAGACTGATCACTACCTTTCAATTTAACAAGATGGGAATCATTGGTGACAATAACAAGAGTGGGTTCTGTAGTGCCCAGACCACCGGGTGGGTGTCGCGCCCAAGCTCCGGACCCCCAAAGAGACCACAAGGGAGACCAAGCCTATGCAACTGCAAAAAGAGCCAGTTTATTCAAGCAGCTCTCGGGTACTCGACACAGTCCAGCTTAGCAGTCCATGCCGAGTACCCCGAGCACAAGTTTACAAGCTGTTTTATACACTTCAGACAAAGGGACTCAGTTTCTCTTTTACAATTAGATGTTTTATGTTCTTGTTTGCATATTAGGACATGTTTTGGCTGAAAAGTTTTAGTCACCACAGTAACCACTGGTCTACAGGAGGTCAGCTTGACCGCAGTCAGGAGGATCCCCCGTTATCTCTAGCAACAGCCCAAATCAACTGCCAAGGACATCCTGTTATCTAGCTAGGCTGATTTCAGCTCGTCAGCAGCTTTTCATTTTTAACCTCTTTTTAGCATCAGCAACTTTGGCAACTTCTTAAGTTAACTCATTGGGGCTTTACAGGTTCAGAGGAATACTGAGGGGAGTACCTGACCAACATACACTGAAGAGAGAACAAAGGTGTTGGGTAGAGACAGTGCATGCAACCATCATTTGATTTTTTCTTTAGGGGAGCAGTGAAAAATGAAATGGTAGCTGGAAAGGAGTTGGGGATCAAAGCAGTGTTACTTCTTTTTTTAGGTAGAGCATGCTGTGCAGACATGGTGACACATGCCTGTAATCCCAGATCCTCAGGAGGCTGAGGCAGGAGGAGTGCGAGTTCAGGGCCACCCTGGCAAGGAGTACTGTCTCAAAAAAACATCTTTAGAAAAGGGCTGGAGATGAAACTGAGAGGTAGAACACTCCTGGGTTCACTCTTTAGTACTGAAAAAAAAAAAAAAAAAAAAAAGGTGGAACGTGTTATGCATGAGTGACAGGCACTAAAACCTGACTGACCTAAATTGAAAAGAAAATGAAATTGATGGGTGGAGACAGAGTATGCGGCTATCTCCTGAATTTTGATTCAAAAGAGAGTAGTGAAAAAGGGACCAAGAGCTGGAAGTGATTTTATGATCACAGAAGTATTTCTTTTTTAAGACGCAGCATATTAGAAAAGTATCATACTGACGCAAATGTAGAGAAAATAAATGACTTATGAGAGAGAAAAAACAATGAGTAAAATTGCAATTGTAATTAAGACCAAATTAATGTCCTACTGTTTTCTTTTCTTAGAGAAACAAATGATCTATCAAGGAAGAGAGAAAGAAAATAATTAACAAGAGTAAAGTTACAATTATTATTAAGACTATAATATCAAAATCTGAATTTTGATGTCTATAAAATAAATGTAAAAAGGACTATGTCATGTAGGTCTCTGGTTTACTAGTGACGAAATACAATTCAAAGCAGTTGAGCCCCAAAGAGAAAGAATTTATTAGCACATGTATCACAGGGAGAAAGCAGCATGGGCCATAGGAGGGGGAGAAGGCTCAGAAACAGTGTAACAGTGGTGACGTCCTTGTCACCATCTGCCTCTTGTCTCTGTTGTGGCTTTCCTTTGCATGCTGCCCTCCTTCCCTCCCCATTTCAGATGTGCCTCTTCCATGGGGTCAGTGTTTGGTCACAAACCGTCTCTAGTCTACATTTCCCCAAAGCAAGAGGAACTCTTCCCAGCGGCACTAGCAGGTGGGTCCTGGAGGATGCTGAGTGGTCAGCAGGGTCACATGTCCATCCCTGAACTTGCCACTTGGGCTGAGGAGTCTTTGGCCAGTTCACGGTCACATGTGCACCCACTGACATGCTCTCTCCTTCTTCTTGCCACCTTTGAAGTGCAGCTGAATGAGAAAAAAAGGAAAAGCAAAGCAAGTGAGAAAGAAAATCAGATACAATTCTCCCACTCACAATCCATACATTCCCTCCCAAAGGAAGATGACCCAATGTCACCTGCATCTACTGTCAAGTCTGATACCCCTTAAGGATACATTGTTTTCCTTTGATGCAGCAGTGTTTCAAATACATTTACATACATGAAATAATACATTGAAGGGCCTCCAACACACAGCACCCAGCATTAGGCAAGGATGGGAACCACCATTAGCCTCCCCTGACTGTGGCATGTCCTGTGCTGCTGCAGAGGCACAGGCACAGGCAGGCTTTGCTCCCTGACAGCACACTGCCAACCTGGTTGCCCTAAGTTCTGCTTACAGGGAGGTGCAGAAGTGAGGGGTCATCCTTCCCTCCCTTTACTGTTGGAGACCACCAGGGGCCTGAGACATGTTTCAGACTGTGCCATTTAGGTTGAGGGCTTCTGATCCCATAAATCTCAGAAGCAGTCCCTTGCTTTCCTGGCAACTCCTTGCCTGCTGGGAAATCCTACTGAGGGAACATGCATGGAGCTGGCCTGAGTGGTGGGTGGCGGGGGAGGGTGCCCCTGGAGGAGCATGGTGGACAGAGCACAAACACCACACCCTGTTGTGTGCGCCCCAGCAAAACTCCACAGCAACCCAACTTGTCTTCTTTTATATATTCTCAGTCCCGTCCAGATTGTTCACTTTGCCACATGTCAGAGGATGAGTTTACCCAAGAATTGTGCAAATGTGGGTCATTATTCCCAGGCAGGCTGTACTTTCCTATTTCTCTACTCATCCTTATAAATCATGTTTTCCCTTTCCTCTTCGCCTCTTACCTCTCGTGTGTTTCACTAAGCTTTTTACACATCCATCCACATTTGGGGTTTAGGCTTTCAACATATGAATTTAGGGAATGGATACAATTCGCCCTCTAATAATAAGCAAAAAACAAAGCTAAATTTGTTGTTAATTACATGAGGAAGAACTGTGCTCATCAGGAGCCTCTCACTAAGCAGAGCAGAGAATTGATTCTATTTTATCTTTTGGGGAAGCATGAAGTTTTGGTGGCTGGCAGAGTAGCTGGATGTGAGCTAAAGAGTTTCAGAGACGGACTCATTTGTGCATGGTAGGTGTTCAGTGAAGCAGTCCTTCTGCATGTGGCTTCCAAGAGGCCGTCATCACTGGCTTGGCTTCCAGAAGCATTTGTAGAAGGGCACTGTGGATTGATTAAATGTGTTTAGATCTTTTAGAGGTTCCAGGGTGATTAAACTGTCATTTATATTAATAATTAGTTTTAAAAACATTTCTGGCATCTTGTTACCTTGGTTACAGAACAATCTTTTCTAGGAGTGTGGGAACATAAAAAATTTTCACTAGTGCCAAAGAATAACTTTGAGTTAACCAGCTTTCCATCACTGTGACAAAATATCTTACGTAAACAACTTCCAAGAGGAAAGTTCTATTTTGGCTCATGTTTTTAGTCTATGGTCTGTCGGCTCTGTTGCTTTTGGGCCTGTGGTAAGGCAATGCATTATATTGGGAACATGTGGTGGAGGAAATTACTCTTCTCATGGTAAAGAAAATTGGCCACTTTGAACCAAGAGGTAAAGGGAGAAGGACGAAGAGGTCAGGGTCCCAGTATAATCTTCAAGGGTAGGCTTCCAATGACCCAACTTCCTACCACCAGGCCTTATCTCCCATCTCTCATTAGCACCATCATCTGGGGACTATGCCTTCAACACATCAGTCTTCTAGGTACATTCCAGGTCCAAACTATAGCATAAATTGAACATAAGAATTCAGGTAAGACTTGTCTGCCTGCAGAATATCAGCTTTACAGACAAGAAATCAAATACCCATATGTGGAGTGTGTGCAGGAGTGCTGCTCTGCAGCTGGAAGCAGGTTGTGGGGCTCCTCTCCACCACGCCAGACTGCAATTTTCAGAATAAGGGTGCTGTGGACTTTTGGTGGGACCATTTTTTGTTGGGTATGTCTTTACATGTTTCCCAGACCTTCAGTACACAGTGATACCACGGGTAACCTTGACGAGTCCTGCTTCCTCAGATGCTTAATTATAACACCAGAGAAGCACGCTGAGGCCAGTGTAGAGGAGAACGTAAGAAGCTTTATTAAAAAAAAAAAAAAAAGTAGAACAGATTTCTCCTGCGTGGAAGAAGGAGACCCAGAGGCAAAATCCATGGGATGAGCAAATCTTGCCCTTTTTATAGATTTTGTTCTCCCGTTCCTTCCCCTTTATCTCTTTCCTTCCTGCCTACATGATTAGGCCCAGGAGATGCAGGTGAGATGGCAAAAAGATGAGAAGCAGCTGGGCAGCGGGGAAGGGCCACATGGAGTGATTTAGGCATTAATTAGCAACTCCTTGCCTGCATCCTTTGAAAAGAATGGTAAGAGCAGGTAAATTTGGTAATTCAATGGGCTCCAGACATTTCATTCTTTGACATTCCATTCTCTCAGGGGCAGCCGCCAACTTTCCAGACGCAGATGGCTTTCATTTTCTCGATTTGACTGATTCCCTATTCTATGCTAACTGCCTGTTCTCAAGTCAGAGTGCTTCCTTAGCGCTCTGGCCACCCAGCACTATGCCAACAAAATACATTAAACTCATTTCCTCAAGTATCTAAGGGTTGGAATTACACCCACAATTAAAAAAAAACCATGAACTCCTTTTCCTTGAAGGGGAATATTCTCTTCCTAGATTTCCACAGTCCCTGTGTCTACTCATAGGCCTTGCTAATCTTGAAGGATCTAGAGTTTTAATGTTATTCTTATATGTACCTTGATTGTGAAATGTGGCAATGTGCTGATACAAAACTTCCTTCATCTTGAACAATCTGCTGTGATGTGGCAGGACTCCAGATTATCAACAGTATGGAGATTCCTCAAAAAACTAAAACAGAACTTCTATATGATCCTGTTATACTATTCTCATTTATGTAGAAAATTAAAAAAAAAAAAAAAAAGCAACAACAACAAAAAACCTGAATAAAAGAGGTACTAGAAGGGAAGAGGAAGTTTGGGGAGGGGAAAAAGACACTGAGACTTGAAGCGAGAGTACAGCCCATGCCCTTTGCAAATTGGAGCAGGGAAGAGGGCCTCAGCTGAAAGGGTTCTCTTCTCATCTCCAGGAGCTGATATCTTTCCTGTTCAGAGGAAATGACTAATGTAGTATCATCTGTGAGCTTATGTTTGAATCTATATTTTCAATTATTGGAATTTGTTTTTAGTACTGAGTATTGAACCCAGGGGCATTCAACTATTGAGCAACACCCCAGCCCTTTTTTATTTTTTATTTTGAAGCAGGGTCTCCCTAAGTTGCTGAGGCTGGCCTTGAACTTGCAATCCTCCTGCCTCAGCCTTCCAAGTAGCTGGGACGATAGGCATGTACCAGCAAGCTATTATTTGGAATTTTAAATTTAAATGCTTAAAGTTCTGTCAGCTTATGAATGACTGATACAGGAGAGTCAACATTCCTTTGCTGGGCCTATTGTTCCCACTCTGGTCTCAGGAGAGTCCCTTCATTTTTTCATCTGTCCTTCATCTGCTTTAAACACTGTGCTTCCAAGTTCTGATATGAATTCTGTGCAAATGGGAAGAGGTAATCATGGTGTCTGCTATTTGAGAAAAGATCTTTGAGTATCTTTATTAGAGGCATCAGAATCCAAGTACAAATTGCAGCACAAGATTAGTTGTACTCACTGTCTTTCTGATAATAGTAATGAATTCTTTGCATGTAACTAAGCTCCAAAATGAATTAAGGTTCTATTCAAATAGAAAGAAATTTTTGAAGTAGAAATTTGTAATTCACTTTATTTTTCTTTTCCAATACAAAAACTACTGTGTGGTTTCATTGCATTTTGTGAATTAGTCAGGGTTCTCCAGAGAAACAGAAACAATAGGTAAAGAAACATACATGTTAGAGAGAGAAAAAGAGAGAGAGAGAGAGAAAGAGAGAGAGAGAGAGAGAGAGAGAGAGAGAGAAAGAGAGAGAGAGAGAGAGAGAGAGAGAGAGAGAGAGAGAGAGAGAGAGAGAGAGAGAGAGAGAGAGATATTTGTTTTTAAGAAGTGGCTCATGTGATTCTGAACTCCTGAAGGACAGCCTGGAGTCCCAAGGGAGAGAGAACGTTGCAGCTGAAGTCTAAAGGCAGCCTGGACGGACACAGGATTTCCTCTTTTTCCAGGGACCTGCCTCCTCTTAAAGGCTTCTCAAACTGATTGCATAGGGCTTGCCTCCAATATGGAAGGTAATAGATAATTTGCTTTACTGAAAGTCTACTGATGTAAGTATTAATCACATCTTAAAAATACCTTCACAGCTATATCTAGACTGATATTTCACCAAAAACTGGGTCAGTAGACACATAAAATTAACAATCACAATTTGCAAATTAATAAATGGGATACTTCATTGTATACTTAAGTTTATAAAAACACACTGGTATGAATAAGATGTTCATATTGGACAAAATCTTCAGAGTAAAAGACATTTTTGAGAGTTTTACATTCAAAACTCACACAGAAAAGAGTACAAACAATAATAAATGCTGGAGAGGATATGAAGAAAAAAAAAGATAAAAAAAAAAACAAAAAAAAACTCACACAGATCTCAGATATTTAGAACTTGAGAGGGTACAGAGTATATTCTTTCTGCCAGTTTTTCCAACCCTGAGCCCACTGTCCCATTCTCTGCTACCTCTTCTCCACAACTGGAGTTTGTGATGGAGAATTCAGTTTTTGCATTCCTGGTATGGTTTGGCTTAGGGATGCTAAATCTAATTAATGCCTTCATTTTACAGAAGAGAAAATAGGCTTAGAGGAAACTTTTGAGTAGGCTCCATTTGGTATTTTAAAACATCTTAACATAAAAGTAATGTATCATAAAGAATATAAAACTTGGGGGCAGGGCTAAGAAAACTCAGCCTGTGAAAGCTACAGGCCAATGAGAGCAGCTTTTGAGCAATATTATTACCAATTGTAATTGGGGTAAGCAATAAAGCAAGATCAGAGTTTAGGGGATTCATATATTCCTAGGGTAACCCTGAACTAGATCACAGCAATTTCTGATTCATCGCAGTTTAAACATTTTTACTGCCTTCACTTGTAAGTGTAATTTTATAGGTGCAGAACATAGAAGTTAACAAAACAGATTCCCTATCTTTCAGGTTGGAGCCTAATAAGTGATAATTATAAATGAAAAATAAATAATTCATAAATATAATTAATACTAATAATTACCAATGAATAATATTACTGTATACAAGGTGCTGTCCCCTTTACAGGTATTTTTTTCATTTAAACCTCCTCATGTATACTTTGGAGATAATGAAATATTTACACAGGGTCGCGCTGGACTTAAACATTCATGTCAGGTCTAACATTCACTGACAAACTCCTCAGAACTCACTTTCTATCCCGCTATGGGCAAGTGTCACTTCGAAATGTGATTTCCAAATCTAAGTGGACATGGGGCAAACCCAACACAGCGACTGGGTTAATTCGGCGGTGGTATCAGTCTACGCTTTGTTGGCTTCAGCTAGTTAAAAAAAAAAAAAAAAGGTGGGGGGAAATGGTGGATGCGGCTAGGGTTGTAGCTCACTGGAAAAGCGCTTGCTTAGAAAGCGCAAGGCCCTGGGCTCCATCTCTAGCACCGAAGAAGGAAAAGGAAGGAAGGGAGGGACGGAGCCGCGTTCAAAGTAGGTTTGTTTCTCTCCCAAAACACTGGAGCCCTAAAAAAGTACTAGTCCTCAAGAAAACTGTTGAAAATAATAGTTCTTGTTATTAAAAACCCTGCTTACTGTCCCAACAATAGTGTTGCCAAGTAATTAAGTCAATTATGCCTTTTGTTCCTCTCGCAACACCTCATTAGGCGAACACCCAAGCGAAACCGCCAGCAGTATCCTGCTTCCGCGCAGCAGGGCTCCAACTTCTTAAATCACCTCGTGGTGCAGCCCTGGACCTGGATTCTCCGGGCCACTCCTCCTTCCAGCGGGTTGGGTGGGGCCGCGAGGCGGTGGCGGTGTGATATTTAGGGTTTGAGCCGGTTGTCTTCCGCTAGAGCCCGGCCTGAGGCCACGATGAGCTGGGAGCTGCTGCTCTGGCTGCTGGCGCTGTGTGCGCTGTTCTTGCTTCTGGTGCAGCTGCTACGCTTTCTGCGTGCAGACGGCGACCTATCCCTGCTGTGGGCCGAGTGGCAGGGGCGACGACCAGGTGAGGATCCTCTGTGACTCTCAGGCACGA
This sequence comes from Sciurus carolinensis, assembly GCF_902686445.1. Classification (NCBI taxonomy): domain Eukaryota; kingdom Metazoa; phylum Chordata; class Mammalia; order Rodentia; family Sciuridae; genus Sciurus; species Sciurus carolinensis. The sequence continues at coordinate 159,844,196 of NC_062214.1, read as the reverse complement.
GTGGCCAAGGCGGGTTTAGAGCGGCCGAGGCGGGTCTAGATCGCTAGTTTCCTGGTTGTCTTGGGTCCCTCCCGGTTGCGTGGAGCTTCTGCGTCGAGGAGCCGCGCCTTTCCCAGGCTGCCATTGGGGAAGGAAGAGGCCGGGCTTAAGGAAGGCAGTTCTGCCCTCTTGTTTTTTATCCTTTTCGGAAAGATGGCACAGACTTACTTTCCAGCCCAGGAAACGTCTCCAGGGGTGGCCAAACTACAGGAGAGCGTGGGAATCGGAGGGACGCCCCCAGGATCCAGACTTTTCAGCCAGGATCCCAGGGATTCTGGTGCACTGTCAGGGGAGGACACTTTGAGAAACAAGGAGCATCCCCCTGCTTTCTGAAAGTCTTCTTGTACAGAGGCTCAGTGTGTCTTCCTGAAGTTGTTTATCCTCCACTTCTCACTGTTCTGTAGTTTTGGAATTAAATCTGCCTTATCACTAGGATAAAAGCGTAACACTATAAAGAGTTGAATTGGCATCGTGCCTGGGGCGAGGTCATTCTTGGCACACTGAGGGGCATTCTGCCTACCCTTCTTTTGTCCTCTGCCTTGCTTCCTGTTTGATGGTCCCATAATGAAAGAGAGAGAGCACGTGTGCGCGCCCGTGTGTTTATGAATTCTGTGCTGGGTAAGCAGTATGCTCAGCGCTTTACAAACATAACGTCTGACACCGCACAACTTTCTAAAGTGGCATTAGTCTTGTTTTCTAGATAGGGAAACTGCAGTTCAGAGAAAAGAAACCACCTGCCCAAAGGTGGAGTTTCCCTGGACCAAGTTTCCTGTATGAAAATACCTCATGTGATAAAGTTGGCTTGTAAGTGAAATAGTTAACTAGCTCAAAAGACAGACCAGGTTTTCTAAATAGCTGAGGGGTGGAGGTAAAATTGGTTCTTGGGGACTGAAAAAAAAAAATCTGATGTTACAGTGCTTTGTGCCTCTCCAAAACTCAACCCTTCCTGATGAAATTTTATTCCATGATATTTCATTTCTCTGGTAGGGTTTTCTTGGGTAAAACATGTAGCAGCACTGTCGTTGAATTAATACATAGCATGTACGCAAGATCAGTGCTACAGGACTATGGTAAATAGTTTGTATCCTTGGTGGACTTTGTTTTTTTTTTTTTTTTTTTTAGAATCAGGAATTCCATATACACTGCAATTTTATTAACTGCAGGACTTTCTCCTGATTGATTGCCCCATTTTAATAGATGAAAGGCATGTGCCTATTCCTGCCTTTGGCTGCCTTGTGGATATTTGTGTTTGATATTAAGTGCTTTTGTGTTAACTTGGACTTTGTATTTTTATCATGAAATTCTACAAAAGTTATTCAATCCATCAAATTATGTTTGGAAGGGAAAGACATTAACAAATCTGAATGAATATCTAGCAGCTTAACTGCTAAGTAAGTTTAATTTTTACTTGCTTATTGAGCAAAAGTTAAAAGATAAGGTCACTAATAATGTTTAAGAAATTCAGTGAATTTTTTCAATTGTGTTACTTTTGCTGGAAAAATAAGTTTTGAAGGGATTTTAAATTTAATCATATTCAATTATGTGGTTTTATAAGTTGAAAATTTGCATGTTAATTTCATATTACCACATATAATGTTACATTAAAATTCAACAGATTCAGTTAACATTTTAATAGCTTTTAATTTTTAACTTTTAACTGAATTTAAAAATCCAGTCATTCTTAATCTGCACTGACAAAAAGTAAGCTTTATAAAACTATAAAGCATACACAGAAATATGTGCAGTGTGTAGAAACATTTGTGGAATGCAACTTCATTTGCGGAGCATTAAGGAAAACAATGTCTAAAAAGACACTGGTGTAGAGGAATAAGGAAAAAAAAAAAAAAAAAGGAACAAGGAAATCCACTGAGATTTCCAAAACAGCTTACATAAAGATATCTGGGCAGACCCTATCAAGAAAAAAATTATGCTCCTTGACTACTTTGTAGATTTATTATTTTTTGTCACTTTAAAAATTAGACAACACATTCATGTAACATAAAATTTAAAAATATGAAAGCATATATGGTAAAAAGCAAAGCTCACTCACCCCACCCTTGTCCCCCAGTATCCTGCTATGCTTCTTGGGCAATCACTATTTTCTGCCTCTTTTGTGTCCTTCTGGAGAGACAGTCTCTGCATTTCCAGGCGTGTATCTCATAAGGTGAGTTTTAAAGGAAACTGAATTTGGATATTGGACATTGATCTAGAAAACTCCATGGCACAAATCCAGAGTATGAAAAGGGAAAACAGCAGGACATGTATGGAAAACTCAGGTTTTAGTTGACAGAAACCTCAGTGTGAGTCACCCGGGAAGTGGCTCCCAGCAAATGAGGTGGGTCTGGGCTACATCTGCAAATGTTAAGTGTCTAAAGAAATGACTGCCAATGATGCCTCTGTGCTGGACACTGGGGACACAGCAGGGACCTGCCACAGTCTGTCCATAGACCCTACGTTCTGTGGGACAGGGAAATGATGGAGTCAGCTCACCCTGCGCTGCACTGCCCAGACCCCACTGGAATCCTGGGTTCTTCTGGCCAGCTCCCTTCAACAGAGCATTGAACAAGCAATGGGAGCAGAGCCCAGGACCTGGTGCTCATGACATGTGAGGATAGCAGCAGAAGTTGAATATGCTTATTTAGCCTTAGAGAAGCAAGAGATGGGAGCACTTTGGGAGGACAGACAGCTGACTTCAAGCACATGAGGACTGCCGTGTGGAAGAGGTTGGGTTTATTCTTTCTGATGCCAGGAGGCAGGCCTGTTGCCCACTGCTGCCAGTCAGCAGAAGTGAAAGCTGTATCCCATCAGTGGAAGAAAGAACCCTGGAATGATCAGACTTGTGTGAAAGTCCCAGATGACTAGCTTCCACACCCTGTGAGGGAAGGAAGTAGAGACTAGTCAACAGTTTGAGGAAAGAATTTTCAAACTGGGTTGGACATTGGACTGTAAGTTTCTTTCTAACTCTAAAGGTCTCTTTAAGGGGGTCTTTATATATGTGAGATTCTGTGGAAGGTTAAACAAAGGCCAGGTGCTAAACAAGAGTCTTCTTCAGGATGGGAGGGTGGATGTCAGAACTGAATGTACTACGGTAAACTTGAGCCTGGACACTTTCATTATTGACTTTATGTAATAGTTGTTTATTGGTATAAAAATGAATAAATCTTTGTTTTGCTGCTGTAAAGTCCACCTGTTAAAAATATTTACGTACTGGCAGGCATGGTGGTGCACGCCCATAATTCCAGCAGCTCCGGAGGCTGAGACAGGAAGATCTTAAGTTCAAAGCCAGCCTCAGCGAGACCCTGTCTCTAAATAAAAATACAAAATAAGGCTGGGAATGTGACTCAGTGGTAAAGTGTCCCTGAGTTCAATCCCTGGTACCCAAGATAAATAAATAAATAAAATTTTGTGTACTAATTAAAGTTGACATTATTTAGCAACGGTTATGTGCCAGATACTGCTTGAAGAGTTTTCCATGTTTAAACTCATTACTCTTAATAATCCTGTGAGGGATTTAATTATGAATCACTTTTCTTGATCTGGGAAATTAAGGCACTGAGCATATGAGGCATGCTTACTGCTGTGTGTGGTAGAGCTGAATTTTGAACCCTGGCAGTCTCTAGAGCTGCTATGGTTAAAAGGATTGGATTTGAAAGTGTTTAACTGAAATAGTATATAAGGTTCTTGATTTCAAGTTTCCTGATATAAAATCAGAAATGTGAAGTTAAGTAATTACTTGCTTGCTAGTTTTAATCCATTAGCACCTATCTTAATAACGTGAGAAACACAGGAAGTGAACCACAGTGACTCTACAGGCTCAGACAGTGGCTATTATCTCCTGCAGCACAAATAAACCACTTGTCATTGTTTAGTATTGCAGCATTTTCACAGTCTTCAACAGAATCACAACTGTGCAAGAAGAATACAACATGTCTTCCTGTCATATATTTTGTCTGGTAAATAACTAGATTCTTCTCAAATGAGAGCTCAGGCATTTCAGGAGCACTATTACGAAATGAGATTAAGTCATTCAATATGATTGGCAAATGGAGAAAATATTATTTTTAATATGCAGAATAATTACATCTTATCATAGAATAGCACTTGGAATATTGGCATTCCTCATGGATAGCTTAATTTCAAAAAGTTGGAAGAACTGACTGAAAAAAAGGCTGGGATCTGTAGGGATCATCTAATCTGAATTCACCTTTATATGGGAAGGAAAGTAAGTCTGAGCAATGAGTTTCTGTTCACTTACCTTACTTTTCTTATCACACATGTGGATAAATAGAATGATCCATGGAATGATAAGGCTAACCTTGAAGTAAAGTCTGGAAATTCTGAAAGGCACAAAATACTGTGTAGATAACTATTATTATATGGTCTGTATTCATGCTTTAAAAGATTAGGTACAAGGTGTTTTCTTGGAACATTTAAAAATTTAAGCTCCACATATTAGTATTTATATTTAGTGGTATTGTTTAAAAGGTTTGATGTTTGTTTGTTGCTAGTCTTTGATGTGCAGGTGTGATCCCTCACTTATTCATTCCCTTCTATCTCTTCTTTCCTCAATAGAATGGGAGCTGACTGACATGGTGGTGTGGGTGACTGGAGCATCCAGTGGAATTGGCGAGGAACTGGTTTACCAGTTGTCTAAACTGGGAGTTTCTCTTGTGTTGTCAGCCAGAAGGGTACATGAGCTGGAAAGGGTGAAAAGAAAATGCCTAGGTAAGTGAACCTGAAACAGCAGCTGTGCTTCCTAGACACGAGTCAGACTCCAAACTCAAGTGCAGCCTGGGAATTGTAGAGGGGAGATGGACTTCTCCTGCCAATCCCCCCACCCCTCCAAATGTGCCAGTGCTTTGTCCTTGGCCCTTTTCTTCTGTCACTTCTTAGTTGACTTCCCTTCACCTTTCCTGCCTCATTTTGTCAGCTTTTGACTCTTTTTTGCACTGACTCTTGGCATTAGAGAGACACTGCTGATTGTCCAATCCTTTTGACTTTTTAGTGACCATGTGACTTATATTTTTGTCTTAGAGAAAGAAGTTTGGTTCATATTCATGAGATTCATGTATATAATCACTGAAACTGAGGTAGGATGGGTCTTACTCATTTATTAAAATGTGAGATACTGTTAATGGAGTGGTATAAACATTTTTGTTATAGAGAATAAAACAGAGTGAAATTAGGTATAAAAAATGCAACAATAGCTAACATCTTTCACATTCACATAAAGGGTGACTGTGTTAATATTTTTGTTGGTTTGGGTTTTGGTGTTATATTCACATTGAAAGCAGCCTCAAGTAGGAGAGCTATTATTTCTCATAGGGTGCTTAGTACCTAAACTGAGAGAATGGTGAATTTTCCAGCACATTATTTTTTAGTCATTTGTTAACCCTTTATCAACTTTTCTTTAACTTTGTTGATTGAGCTAAACACAATGAGTTCATTGCCTGATTAACACTCAGCAAGACCAGAGGTCCTTTTTGATGATATTGCTTCCAAAGTCCTCTTGGGGTACCGGGTCATTTCTTATTGTAGTTACCCTTCTACTTCTGGGACCTGGAAGTCCTGCACTGTCAGAGAGGCGGAACCCTGTCAGCCTTTCTTAGTTGGTGTGAGCATCATTGCTTTCCTTTAATCTGTCTGATCGTTAGTGCAAGCCTTTACATTTATTATTATGCAGATGATGCTTCACTATGCCCTCTTTTGCCCCTAAGGCATTCCTACCTCCTGCATTTTCTATTTTATTTTTCTTACTGGCATTATTTGTTCTATTTCAAGGTTGGAGTTCAGGCAAATTTACTTTAATGAACAGAAATAGAAAATGGCAGTTGTAGTACAAGTTGATTCTTGGTGGGATTTGCAGAAGGACCCTGTTTTCTTATATGTCATTGGCCTCTGGCTTCTAGATGTCATTTGACTGTGGGCTCTCAGCTTCTTACTGATTTAACGCATAAACTTTCATTTTCGTTTTTTCTTTTTTTTTTAATGTGTAGTGGCAATCAAACCCAGGCTCATGTGTGTGCACTCTAACCAGTGAACCACATCCCAGGCCCTAAACTATCATTTTCTAATGTGTGTAAGGCAGCAACTAACCTTTGTGGGCCTTCTGCAAAACAAACAAAACTGTACTTCTAAAGAAAATGCTCTATAATTTTTGTTTCTTATAATTTGTAGATTAGTCTTGATTTTTGCCAGTCTGTTCTAACATTCTACTGTCTATATTCAAGTTGATGCAAGCCATCCATGTCTGGTGAAGTCAGACAGCTTTTTGTCTAAAATGTTTCCATATTACCTTTAGTCTTTTTCCTGGTGACTAAGAGGAACTTTCAAAGGGCCACCCAGAAGTGAATCTGTTGGCAACTGTTCAGAGTGTGTTAAACTTAAGGAGAGTAGCAAGGAGAATGAATGATCTTTGTCCTGATGTCCTGAATAATTTTAAAGTATTTTTATTTAGAGAATGGCAATTTAAAAGGAAAAGATATCCTCATTTTGCCCCTTGACCTGACCGACAGAAGTTCCCATGAGGCGGCAACTAAAGCTGTTCTCCAGGAGTTTGGTAGAGTAAGTAGCAATTTATATTCATTCATTGCATTGCTTTGTCTGCCTTTGAAGTACTGCAAAGGACATTCCCGTCTATGGTGCTCTCATTCTAAGACTTGTAAGTACATGGCGTCCATGCAGTGAGATCAGGCTTGTGAATTAGGCCTGTTAATCACTGAGTCTGACATTATTTTCCATAAAAAGTCATATAAAATGGGAGTACCATAGGTACATTCTGGTTACTTTATATGATTTTATTACTAACAATATACCATTGTTCCATTGGGTCTTCAGGTTAACAATATAAGCAATCATGCCTAGAATTTCCTTTAAGTGATTCATAGTACAACCCCTAAGCATCTCTTTTCTGATTTTATTTAACTAGATTGACATTCTGGTCAACAATGGTGGGAGATCACAGCGTTCTTTAATTGTGGATACAAACTTGGATGTCTTCAAGGAGCTAATTGAGCTTAACTACTTAGGGACAGTGTCCTTGACAAAGTGTGTTCTACCTCACATGATCGAGAGGAAGCAAGGAAAGATAGTTATTGTGAATAGCATTGCGGGCATTGTATCTGTACCTCTATCTAGTGGATATTGTGCCAGCAAGTATGCTCTTCGGGTAAGTCTGCTAAAACTCAACTCTGATAGAACTGACCCAATTGGGGAATATGACTGTCACTGGAACTGGGCAATAATGTTGGGAAATAGAAATAGGAGAACTTTGGTAGAGGATATGCCCAGTACATGATACAAAAAGATTTGAGCCACACATGCTTCAAACTTGTCCAACATATATGTATTGAGTACCTGCACTGTGCCACACACTGCAGCAGATCCTGGGAATACGAAGATATCATTTTGCTCTTAAGAAGTGTATATCGTCTAGTCAGCCTGTCACCCTTCACCTTATCCCTATTTCTACCACATTCTCATGGTAAACTGTGGGTCTTCCCTTCCTTCTACACAAACTTTGGGATGTATTTTCTTCTCCCATTACTGTGACTTCCTTTCCTTTCCCTTTGTCCTTGCTGTATATTTTGCCAGGTCTCATGAATGTGAAGAGGTACTGCCAAGTGGATGATTAGTTCTGGGCCTTATACCCCTACTAGAAAAATCCTGATTCTGTTCAGTGGTTTTAGAAGAAATCTTAGCCAAGGCAAAGGCTCAGAAAAGAATTGAATTTTGAGTTTTATAACTTATGAAGTGTAAATATTAGAATTGAAGGAAATTTTAATGTTTGCTTAAGTGTGGAGATGAAGACTATATAAAGCAGATATGATTAAAGGAGAATTATTAAAGGAGATGCAAAATGCAAAATTAATATTGCTGAAGGTTCGTTTGAGTCAGTGTTTTACTCTTGGGAAAATGAGATGCTATAGCTATGTGGTTGTCTTACTCTCCTGAGAATGTGAAGCTTTGGTTCTTTAGGATATCTCTCTGCTCTGAACAGGAGACAGTTTGAAGTGATGAAGATGCAGAATGCAGCACTGATTTCTTCCTCTTCAGCAATGGGCTGTCAGTCACAGATGAGGTTTGCATCTGGGCAAACCTCAGGTGGGCAGATGTAGGACAACTGCCTGTCTTTTTGTCCCCCAGAGTTTAATAAGACATACAGAATGTTGTCAGTAAAACACCAATGAGCTGTCTGGCCTCCCTCCAAACCTCTCTGTTAATTACTAGATTTGATTTTCTGATAGGATGTGGTAGGTTGAGACTCTAGTTAGTTTTACCAGTAGTTGAACACTAAGACCAGAAGGCTTTTGTGAATAACACAATTTATTCTAGGATTTTCAGCAAGTTATGGAGTGAATTTGTTTAATTGAAGTTTACATGTTAAAGTAGATGGGATTTCTTTGGGTACCAAGGATTGAACCCAGGGGCACTTAATAACTGAACCACATCCCCAGCCCTTTTCAATATTTTATTTAGATAGGGCCTCACCAAGTTGCTGAACTGGTTTTGAACTCATGATCCTTTGGCCTTGGTCCTCCAAGCTACTGGGATTACAGGCAAGTGCCACCACGTCCAGCTAGTAGATAGGACTTTTAACAAGAGGTTTGAACCATCTTGAGAGGTTTTATGGTCTGAAAAATGGCTTACTTTATGTTCTTTCCTGCTTTTGTGGCAGAGGGCAGAAGTTAAAGGTCAGGAGTTCTCCATTTGTTTACCAATTATTTTTTGGTTCATTTCTGAGGGGCACTATTCAGTCTCAACATAAACTCTCATAGTTCTCATGAGGCCCAGGACTAGTCATGAGTAAATAGCACTTGGTAGTGTGTTAGGGGTCAGTCAGTATTTAAAGGCTGGTAACTGAGTGATGATGTTGGATCATATATGAGTGTACCATGGGTTAGTGTTTAGGTTTTTAAAGTTACTCTGGCTTTATAACATTGTAGTCTTGGAAAATTCCCAATTTATGAGCAAAGGTGATGGGAAGCAGATTTATGCCAATTCCCTATTGGATTAGAAATGACCAGTATGTTTAAGTCCAGAAGGTCTAGCTTGTCTCTATAAATGTCATTCAGTAGGTGATCATGTTACAATTTTAACTGGTCAGGTACTTGTAATCACCTGAAAAAAGACACGTCTGCTGAAACTAGCACATCCTGTTAATGCAGTAGTCTACATTGAAAAGGTTGCCTTCTTTCTCTGTGGTGAAGTTCTGTGCAGCACTGATCCCTCTGCATTCCCTACTGCCCCAACACTGGCACTTTAGATGACTCTGGGGAATAAAGAGAACGTCCACCCCAGTGATTTCTGGAGAACATGCACTTGATTTGGAGAAAGGAGATGAGGATTGCTATGAGGAGGGCGTTCAGGGCTTGCCTTCAGTAAAAACCATTGATGGCAAGAGCCACTTCTGCCAAGGTGGCAAACTGCTTATACCTGGCAAGAGCTGAGAATGTCTTTCCTGGATCGTCTCTGTTCTCACAGTGAAAGATGCCTAACAAGCTTGCATGACTATACCACCTGTCCTTTACTCAGGCCTTTCAGAGCATATTTTGAGAAATTGTGTGATATGAGTCTCCATTTAACTTTATTTGCCTTTTTTCTTAGCTTTGCTTGTCTTTTTTTTTTTCCTTTTGTGTCTGCTAGGGTTTTTTTAATTGTCTTCGATCTGAACTTAACAAATATCCAGGTATAATCATTTCTAACATTTGCCCAGGACCTGTCCAGTCTAATATTATAAAGAATGCCCTAGCTGAAGAAGTCAAAAAGGTAAAAATTTCTCATTGTCATGTAATTTGAATACTTTACTTGTTATATTGTAGTGTTTTATCACTATATTTCAGGGTTATTATCATACATTTAATGTTAGAAAACTAAAGGTATGATGAAAATTGTTAGCTGATAGTGCATTGGCATTCAGTTTAAATAAAGGCTAATGATATTGCTAAGATAATATTTATAAGTAGTCTGCTATTATGTGTACACTATAATGTAACAGTTTTTTCTTATTTAGAAGTCCATTTTATCTTCCTCCATTTCATCCCCATACTCTCCATATTTGATGAGATTTCATTTGTTAAATGCATATCATAATAATTTGAGTCTGTACTAAAGTGATAATTAAATTATTCTAAGGTGATGCAATTCTAACTGGAAGGAAACCTTCATCTTTTAGTTAGCCTATACAGTGTTCTCTGGTATATTTATCATTCCTATTAGGCTGATTGAAGAATTTCAAAAATTGCACTGGGGATATAGTTCAGGTGTAGAATGCAAGGCCCTGTGTTTGATCCCTAGTGCTGAAAACCAAAAATTAAGTTTGAAAGATTCTGAAGGTTTATAAACCCCCATAGGGTCTGTGGGGACTCCTGAAGGAGTAACCCAACTAGTTGGCCTTTGGGTTTTTCTTGCTTAAATGTTCTGTGAAATAGCTTGAAAAATTACTTAGCATTCACTTACTTTTAAACTTTTCTTAGACTGTGGCCAATGTTGGAGAGCAGTCACACAAGATGGCAACTAGTCGTTGTGTACGGCTGATGTTAATTGCCATGGCTAATGATCTGAAAGAAGTCTGGATTGCAGAGCAACCTTTTTTGTTGGTGACATATTTGTGGCAATATATGCCAACACTGGCAACTTGGATAACCAACAAGTTAGGGACGAAAAGGATCAGTAACTTTCAGAGTGGTATGGTAAGAACAATTTATATATTTCTTAATAATATGTTTCAATTTTATAGGAAATAAAAAATCTTTTAGTGCTTAAAAACTTTCTTGCTAACCTCCAACAATTTCATATTAAATACAGAAATTATAACAAGTATTTCCCCCTCTACATATCTGGTGGCTTACTGTAAATTATTACTAGTCTTGGAGAAATGAGTTTTCTCTGAGGTAAAATCAAACCAAAGGTTGCCATTGTTTCTTTCTTCTACACTTACTGTTTGACCAGGATATTTGTCCAAGTGCTCTCTCCCCACTGTCTCTCCTCAGCAAGTCCTACCAGTCTTTCAGGAGTCACCTCCTTGAAGTGATCCCTGGCCTTCCTTCCCCCTTTCCCCAGGTCTAGGTACACCTTGGGCCCTGTGCTACACTGTGCACTGACTACACTGCTCAGACAGGGGCATGCACACTGTGCAGGACACACTCCTGTTACCTCATTCCTGAAGTCCTCTGCACATCTAGCATGTGCCTGTGGCCATAGCTACAGAAAAAGCTGGTTACTGCCTTCGGACCTCACTGCTATAGCAATTATTAGGGCATATCATTAACTGATTGATAGAGTTGTGACCATCAGTACAGTTTAATGCATGAATAATACAGCAAATGCAATGAGTTCATCTCAGAATTATAGACTGATTGTGCAAAGAAAGATTAGTGCTATGGATATATTTTAATTGTTAAAGTTACTTCTTTCATACTTTGTCACTATCATGTTTTAGAACTCAGAAAATGCAGATTGACATAGAAAAGGAGAATTATAAAACAGGATCATACTCCATATGTCATACACTATCTAATCTATCACTATTTTAGACAGTCCACTGAAACATCCAATCCACTTGTTACACATTTAATTTGTTCCAACTTTTTGTAGGGAAGTGCAAATGAATTACTGGGGGAAAAGAGCAAAACAGCAGAACATAACAAAATGCTTAGAGATTATAAAATGGTTTCATAATACACTAAAACATCCAGAGCTTGAGAAATCATTAATGGGTCTTTCCTTGTATTAATCTGTAGTGTGGCGCAATTTGTTTGGAACCAAACCATTTACAATTGTTTTGGCAGTGCTAAGACTCGGTTGTACAGGTGTTCCAAAGGCAAACTTGACCAAAGATTACACCTGAGATTTAAATTTGGAGCAAAGCTGATTTATTGGCATTGAGCCCAGCAACAGATAAAGAGTAGGGAGGGAAAGGCCACCTATTCAGAGAGGAAACACAGTATCCTGGCTGAAAGCACAGAGCCTAGTGCTAGACTACCTGGGTTCAAATCCCAGCTCTATCCATCCTTGCCCCTTGACCTCAGCAAGTTACTTCTCCATAGCTCAATCTCTCCATCAGGGCAATGGAGATTAGTGAATACTACCTAGTCACAGGATTGTTTTGGAGATTGAATTAGTATATAAAAAGCTTTAAAACAGTGTGTAGTGTTATAAATGTTTGCTGTTATGCTTTTATTTTCTTTTTCATCATCTCATAGTAGCAGGATATTCAGTTTACATACAGTAAAGGTAAATGATTTTTATATTAAAGCTAAAAAAACAAATCTATAATTTGAAAGGTGTATGTGATGATTTGATATGATATATACATTGTAAAATGGTTGCTATAGTCGATCTAATTAACACATCATCTCCCAGTTCTACCTTTGCTGTGTGATGAGAACATTTAAGATCTACTCTCCTATGCAATGTGAAGTATATGTTACAGTGTTATTAACCAGTCACCATGCTATTCATTACATTTGAATTTGTGACTTAATAATAACCTACACTATTCATCTTGTAATTGAAAGGTTGTGCCCTTTGACCAACATCTGCCCATTAGCCCCATCCTTCCAACCCCTGGCAACCATTATTCAATTCTGTGCCTCTATAAATATGAATTTTTAGATGGCACATACAAGTGAGATTATACAGTATCTTTTTGTATCTTACCTATTTTACTTAAGATCCTTCAGCTTCATCCATGTTGTCAGTAATGCCAATATTTATTTTTTATTCTTTTTGTGGTATTGGATGTTGAACCTAGGGTCTCACATTGAAGGAAGCACTCTACTACTACTGAGCTCCTTCCATAGCCCTTTTAATTTTATTTTGAGACACGGTCTCACTAAGTCACTCAGGCTGGGCTTGTACTTGGAATTCTCCCACCTCAGCCTCTCAAATAGCTGGAATTACAGGAATGTACCATCATGCTTCACAGGATTTCCTTTTTTATGGCCAAATACTATTCCATTGCACAGATATACACCACCTTTTGTTTAACCCATTTATTCTGACAGTATACTTAGGTTGTTTCCATATCTTGGCTCATAGAAAACTAGAAAAATGAGCATGGAGGTACAAATACCTCTTCAAGATACTGGTTTCATTTTCTTTGGATATATACCCTGGTAAGATTTAAATGGTTCATTCTTGAACCTTGGTCCCAGTGTGGTAATGTTGAAAATGGAGGAACCTTTAACCGTGGGGCCTAGTATAAGGTAATTAGGTCCTTGTGGAGGGCATCACTCTTGGAAGGGATTAATATATGTCTCATAGGACTCATTATTCTTGAGAGGGTGAGTTGTCATAAAGCAAGGCCATTCCATGTACTATGCTCTATCTCTATGGAGCTGATTCCATTTCTCTTCCATAAAATGACCCAGATAAGGGGGCTTTTCAGCAGAGGCTGAACAGATGAGGTCACTCAGTCTTTGACTTTTCAGTTTTCCAAATGTGAACTTAGGAAAGCAAACAAATGAGCAAAAAACCCCAAACTTTTTTTTTTTCTTTTGCCATACTGGGGATCTAATCCAGGGCCTTTTGCATGCAAGGCAAGCATTCTACAAGTGAGCTACATCCATAGCCCTTTTCATTTTTTATTTTGAGACAGGATTAAGTTGCTCAGACTGGCCTCAAAGTTATAATTCTTCAGTCTCAGCCTCCCAAATTGCTGCGATTACATGTGTGCACCACTGCACTTGGCTTTTTTTAGTACCCTGCCTCTGGTATTTTTCTTAAAACAAAGTAGAGTAATACATATAAGTGGAACTGCTGAGTATCTATGATATGGTAATTCTATTTTTAATTTTTTGAAAAACCTCCATATTGTTTTTCATAACCTCTATACCAATTTATATTCTCAATGATTTTAGTAACAAAGCAGACAAAAACACATTATAGAGGTGATTTTTTTTCAGAGGCTAAAGAGGAACCAGGGACTGGTAGTCATATGATAGTTGTTATTCTCTCAGAAATGTCCATATGAAGATTATTTCATTTTGTTTACACACTATCTAAATGTAAAATATAAATATCACTTGAAAATTGAGCATTTGATTACATTAGCCTTTAATAAAAATGATGGCTTCCCCCCCACCATCTTTACTATATTGTTTATCTCATGGTCTTAATGCCTTATCACTTTTTTATTTATAAATTAGGTTAGGTATTCTCTAATTTCCCATAACCATTTCTGAGGCATGATACTTCATTCTCTACACAAAACTACAGAACAACAGCCACAATGAATTTTGTGTTATCACTATCATATTATTATTATTGTCATTTTTAGTATAAATTCTTTCAAGAGGTAAATGCGTACTTTCCAAATGGAAGTCACAGATGAGGGATTACCAGGTTGTTTTAAAAATTCTTTAAATAATACATTAAAAGCTCATAAATAATTTATTTTTTTTAAATAATTCAATTTTAATAATCTGATCCATTCTTTGTATTTAAGTCAGTATAGGTATGATATGCTAATCTGAGAATAAATGAGAATTCAGCATTTAAGATATGATATGAGCATATACCAACCAATGGTATTCATACCAGATAAAGGAGATAATAATATTAAGCCATTTAGAGAGATCTGTGTACAGCTCTAGAATTTTGAATTTTGAATTTTGAATTTTTTTTTTGTTATAATCTAAACATTTGCCTGAGGCTTGTAAGGATTCTTAGCAGTGAATAATCAAAACAACTTAATTGTAAAAACTTGGGTAAATAATAGGAAGGACTCATACATATTACTGTTACTCTTTTACAGGATGCAGATTCCTCTTATTTTAAAATTTGGAAGACAAAACATGAGTGAAAGGAGCACCTGCAATTTTCAGGCCACTGGAGGGAGAAGTGGAAAACATAAATAGCAATCTTATGCACAAAAGAATAACTAAAGGCTAATATGTGATTTTACTTCTTGAAACAACTTTCCTTTCACCATACAATAAATAAAAAATAAGACTGTCACAAATCTGGAAAAACAGGATTAATACATACTACATTCTTTGAATAAAAGACTATCTAAAAATACTTAGGGATTGTTATGGCTTGGATGTGAGGTGCCCCCAAAAAGCTCATGTGTGAGAATGCAAGAAGGTTTAGAGGAGAAGTGATCGGGTTATGAATCCCCTGACAGGGATTAACTGAGTGGTAACTATGGCTGGAGGAGATGGGCATGGCGGGGGATGTGCCTGTGGAGTATATTTTGTATATGGTTTAGTCTGTCTGCTTCCTGACGATCACGTGAACTGCAGTCCCTCTGCTATACTCTTCTGCCATGACATTCTGCCTCACCTCAAGCCCCGAGGAATGAAGCCAGCTGTCTATGGACTGAGACCTCTGAAACTGTGAGCCCCTAAATAAACTTTTCCTCCACTAATTATTCTTTTCAGGTCTTTTAGTCATAGCAGTAAAAGAGCTGACTAAAACAGCCATGTATGCTTAAAATCTCGGTTAACAAATCTAACCAAAGAATAAACATCCATTTAACACAATGTCTTTGGCAATTTGTGCTTCTATAACATACCACAGATTACATAACTTATAAACATGACAAACTTGTTTCTTATAGTTCTGGATGCTGGGAAATCTGAGATCATTACTACCAGGACTGTTGTCTAGAGAGGACTGATGTCTGCTTCCAAAATGGTGCCTAGTTGCTGTGTTCTGCAAAGGGGAGGGTCACCCTATCCTTATGTGGTGAAGGGTAGGAAAATCAGAAGAGCAGGACCCTTCATCAAGGCTTTTATTTTGGGCACCTATTCACTTTCATGACTCTTGTCACCTTTAGGCCATGCTCTTACTACTGTTGCATTGGGGATTAACTTTCAACATGAATGCACAGTAACGTTAACTATGGAATATTTCAAAACAAAACAGAGTGCTGGATGATGAGCAGATATAAACAAGTATTTGGAATGATCCCTACCTCCAAGATGCTTATACTCTCTTAGAAGCATGGAGAGATACAAATGACTGGTCTGAAGCAGTCAATAGACTCAGCCATGATTAATTCAACACCTGTAATAGGCCACTTGCTATACTGGGGTGCTTATGTTAGTTAACTTATTTATTCCTCTTAACAGTGACTAAGGTAGATGGTATTATCTAGTTTTATAGATGGAAGAAAGAGCTGAACAAGGCAATTGGTAGAACTTCCCAACGTTACAAAGGTAGTAAGGGCTAAGATCACGATTATACTCAGCTCAGGAAGACTCTACTGACAACTGATAAGTGTTCCTAGAAGGAAAGCAAACCAAATGTTGAGTCAGGCCTCTAAATATCATTCTAGCTGGGATCTTGGATGCAATTCTTCACTGTCTCTTGGTTCTCTGGTGACTTTAAGCAGATTTAATTTTTTCCCCAATCTATTTTTCTAGTTCTCCATGCAAGACTGGTATGATTGGGGCTGGGGAGATAGCTCAGATGGTAGAGTGCTTGCCTTGTAAGCACAAGGCTCTGGGTTCGATACCCAGCACCCAAAAAAAAAAGACTGGTATGATTTAATCTAGGTCCTATAACAACTTGGAAGTATGAAACTGGGTTTGAGAGAAAATTTAGTAAGGGCAGTTTTTTAATGTCAGGTAGAAATATCAAATATTAGATATATAGATCCAGTGCAAGAAGAGACGTTGGGATACACACACACACACACACACATATATTTGAGTATCATCACTTTGTTGGTAATATTTTAAGTCTTGGGAGTGAATGAAACTGTCTGTGGTGAATACAGAATAAGAACAGGAAACCTAGAACCAACTGTTGAGAATTCCAAAATTTAGAGTTCTGGTAGAAGAGGAAAATCAGCAAAGGTAATTGAGAAGAAATAGGAAGAGAGGAGGAAAACAAGTGTTTCACAAAAGCCCAGAAGAAAACACAAATGGTGATTCAGGAATGAGATTCAAATATACTAAATGCTACTCAGAGGATAGGTAAGATGAGACAGTGACCTGCTGGTTTGACAATATATAGGTCAATAGTGACCTCAACAATAACTTTTTAAACTTTGGGTGAGTAGTAGAGATGGATTCCAGACTGGAATAGACAGACAAATGAATGAGGAAACTTGGCCATGAATGAAATGGAGCAATATGGCACTGTTTGAGGAGAAGTAGGGTTAAGGGAATACATGGCTTGGCATTGCTATAATAACAAAAATCTTTAAACAACTTTAAGTTCCTATTATGGGAGTGGATCAAATAAATCAACAGAATATAATTTAATGCAGCATTAAAACTGATCATCATAAACACTTTCTAATGACAAGAAAATTTCCTACCTAACCAAAAAATATAAAATTGTACAGCTAGTAAATCTCAATTATGTAAATCATAAGCCCAAGCTCTAACTCAGGTGTAATACAAAACCACAAATCTAATGACTTCATTAACTGAAAGTTAGTTCAAAAGTTATCCTCTAATGTTAGTGTAAACAGATCTACACAGTAAATAAATGGACTAATAATAATAATAATAAAATCCCAACAGGTACACTTAAAATTATTTTAATCATTTCTGAAAAGAATACATCACTACATTACCAATCTAGCAGGCTCCTATAGATCTAGTTGGAAATTAAATAAGAAGTGGAGGAAATTCATTGTCTCAACTGATGCAGATTTCATTGTTCATTCCTCTTATAAGTACTTGTAAAATGTTCCTAAGTAGCAAGAGGATAAAAATAAAATTCCAATCACATTATGAAAAAATTTCCTCCATCTCCTAACTTTTAATCATATACCTTAAGAAATTAATAACTGGTAGTCCTTTTGGGGAGGTAATTTTTTTAGAAGGAAGAAATTCAGTTGAAAATAAATGCATAAGGAATCAGATCCATGAAATGCCACTAGCGGGCACACTCAAATTACCCACAAATTGCCCTTCCTGTACACTCAACTCACATAATGAATGGGATGAGCACTATTTCTTTCATATATATTAAAAGAAAGATATTTAGAAAAGAGGGAGAAAATTTTATTGGAAAGATTTTATTAAAAGTTGTTAAGATTTTTGAGTTGAAGTACATGAAAAAATAAATACATTATTATGAAATTGTGTGAAATGTTAAAACAATACATTTGAAAATACTATAAAATTATATTTCAAATAAATATATATATATATATACACACACACACACACACACATTAAGTTAACCCTTAAATGGATTTAAAACACTGGTATGTGTATTGTTTATGTATATAAAAATTATACAGTTGACATTTTTAAGGGTGGTCACCTATCAAACATTCAAGAAAGCAATAAAAATTTATTATCTAACTTATAAAAATGTTTTATTATATCTACCAAAGCCTACCATAATCTGTAGGGCACAAATATTGGCCAATTAATTCTAACTTTGTTAGACATAAAGTTGCTGTTATTTTTCTAAACCACAGATGATTAAGGAAATTAATTCTATGAAGCTTAGTTTTTTTTTTCATGCATCCTTGGGGCAGGAAAAAGTCCACTGAAGTTACAAAATTACACTGTTACTTTTCTAGTAACACCTCCACTGATGATATTACATTTATAAGTTAAAACGGGCTCTAATACAAATGTATTGAGAGAGGTTTTGAAGAATAAATTGGATATCCCAGAGGAGGATCAGCCGCTTGAACTGTAAGGTTTCTTAGAAGCAGAGGATGTGCTTGTATACTATAACGCTCCTCATCATCATTTGTGGCATAAAGCAATTCCCATGAAAGATTGGCCCACTGACCTCTAACAGCTTCTGCATTTAACTTCCCAACCTGGATCAACAATTCTTGAAGGGTAAGTACTCTCCCAGTGTAAACTCCCTTTAAAATATAAAAGGGGAGGGAAAAGCGGAAAAGAAAAGAAAAAGGGATTACACTCAGGACTTTCATTTTATTTATACAATTAGAGAAAAATCTTGCTGCAGTTAGACAAACTTTCTCCTGAGATTAAAAACAAACTGGTGTTTTAAAATGTACCCACATAATTTCCATATATTTAGAGTCGAGAATCACCTGTATTTTCTTTCTTAGCTCTTTGAATAAATATGAGAAGAAAAATTTCCTGGTAGCCATTTCATTTAATCACCCGAACAGTAAAATCTCAGCTACTTATATCTTTTCCTTCTCTGGTGCCAGGCCATGTAACTTCAGTAATGCATAAATCATAAATACTCATCAATGGATAATCATGCAATAGGCTCCATTTTAGAATCAGCTTTACTGAGATAAAATTTATATTCTATATGATTTACTCAACATTTAAAATTCAATGGTTTTTTAGTATATTCACATATGTGCAACAATCACCAATTTATTTTAGAACATTTTCATGACCTTAAAATGAAGTCCCATATTGTTTAGCTCCTACTTTCCTGTCTCTTCATAAGATTGCCCTAAGCA
The DNA here is from genome assembly GCF_902686445.1 of Sciurus carolinensis. Lineage (NCBI taxonomy): Eukaryota > Metazoa > Chordata > Mammalia > Rodentia > Sciuridae > Sciurus > Sciurus carolinensis. The sequence goes on along the minus strand of NC_062214.1, from coordinate 159,824,782 downwards.
ATCATAATGTAATGAGTCATGTAATATGTGACTTTTTAGAACTTGCTTCTCACACTTAGAGTATTTTTGAGGTTCATGTATGTTGCAGCACAAATCAGTACTTAATTCCTTTTACATGACTGAATATTGTTTCATTATATGAACCTTTTAGCAACTATAAATAATGCTGCTATACATCTGTGTACAAGTTTTTAGGTTGATGTTTTGTTTTTCTTAGGTATACTTAGGATTGCTAGTTCATACAGTAACTCTATGCATAACTATTTGAGAAACTGCCAGAGTATTTTCCAAAGTGACTGTACCATTTTACATTCCAACAGCAGTGTATGAAGGTTCCAGTTGTCAAAGTCCCTTGTCATTAGTTATTATCTTTTTGTTTCAGTCATCCTAATGTATGTGCAGTTTTGATTTGCATTTCTGTGATGACTAATGATGTAGACTATTTTTTCATGTGTTTATTGGCCATGGGTATATCTGTTTTAGAGAAATATCTGCATAGATCTTTTGCCCATTTTAAAACTGGATTTGGGTTGTCTTTTTATTAGAGAGAGTGAGTTCTTTACACATAGTAACAAGTCCTTTTTCAGATACGTGCAATTATTTTTCCCATTCTGGGTTATCTTTTCACTTTCTTGATGATGTCAAATTTTTAATAAAGTCTAATCTATTTTTATTTCTCATGCTTTCAGTGTCAAATCTAAGACTTCACTGTCAAATTTGAGGTTGTGAAGCTCTACTCCTGTGTTTTCTCCTGAGATTTCTATGTTTTTAGTTCTTTTGGTGTATTTTTTATGTGGTGTCTGAAGTAAGATCTGGAGTGGGTTGAACAGCATCTTCAAAGAAGATATATTCCAGTTCTAACTCCCAACACCTATGAATATGAATTTATTTGCAGTGGGTACTTTGCAGATATAATTAAGGATCTTGGGAAGAGAGTATCCTGGATTTAGGTGGGACCTTAAAAGTCAATGACTGATGTCCTTATAAAAGAAGTAGAAGAATTGCCACAGGATATAGGGAAGAAGGCCATGTAAAGATGGAGAACCACCACGAGAAGGAAGAAAAAATATTCTCCTCTAAAGCATTCAGAGGAAGCATGACTACTAACACCTGGGTTTTAGACTTTAGCCTCCAGAACTGTCAGAGAATAAATTTGTTTTTCAGTCAGTTTGTGGTAATAATTTGTTCCAATAGCCCTGGGAAACTAATATTAAGAACCCAATGCTATTCTTTTGAATGTGGCTATCTAATTGTCTGAGCACCACTTTTATAAAAGAGGACCCCTTCTTCATTGAATGGTCGTGGCATCCTCAGCTGAAAATCAGTTAACCGAAGACCCAAAGGGTTGATTTCTGGATTCTTAATTCTATTTCATTGGTTTATATGTCTATGTTTATGCCAGTATCATATTTTATTGATTATTGTTTATAGTAAATTTTGAAAATCAAAAGTCATGAGTCCATCAGTTTTCTTTTTCATGACTATTTTGGGTATCAGGGTCCTTCAAAATTCCATATTAATTTTAGAAAATCAGCTTACCAATTTCCACAAAGGAGGCAAGTGGGATTTAGAATGAAACTGTTATATCTGTAGATTAATTTGAAGAGTTACTGACATCTTAGCAATAGTGTTTTAATCTGTGAACATAAGATGTTTTTCCATTTATTTAGAGCTTTAATTTCCTTTTCCACCAATGTTTTATAGTTTTCAGGGTATAAATTTTACTTACCTTGTTAAATTTCTTACTATTAATTCTTTTTGATGCTATTGTGTGATTTTAATTTCATTTTTGTTTTGTTCATTGTTAGTGTACAGAAATATAACAAATTTTGTATGTTGACTTTATATGCTACAATCACCCTGAACTTTGTTTACTGAGTAGTTTTTAAGAGGGTTCCTTAGATTCTATATTCTATAAGATCATGTCACCTATAAAGATAATTTTAATTCCCCCTTTTAAATTTGAATGCCTTTTTTTCTTTTCTCTCCCCTAATTACTCTGTTGTCTTAGCTCAGGTTATTATAACAAAACACCACACACTGAATGACTTATAAAAGACATTTACGCCAGGTATGGTGGCACATGCCTATTATTTTGTTGAATAATTTTTCTTCTCCTTTTTATTTCTCCTTCTGATACATTATATGCATGCAGGTGCCATTTATGGTCCCCTACATTTCTCTGAAGTTATCTTCCTTTTTAATGTTCTTTTCTCTCTTCTTTGGATAGAATAATCTCTATCAATTTAGAATCTTTAAGTTCATTAATTCTTTATTCTGCCAGTTCACATCTACTAGTGAGTCTCTTTTAGTAAATATTTTTATTTTTTATAATTTCTGTATCTACTGACATTCTGCATTTAAGATTGTTATCATACCTCCCTTTATTGTTTTAATCATGGTTTCTTTTAGTTATTAGAACATACTCATAATGACTATTTTGAAATCTTTGTTAAATTTGATATCTGGTTGCTCTAAAAAGCAATTTCTCTTTTCTTCTTTTTTTCCTGACATGTGGATTAGACGTTCCTGTTTCTTTAAATATCTTATGTTTTGTTGAAACTGAATGGTTTAGATAACACTGTAGAAATCCTGTATGGTTCAGATATGAGGTGTCTCCCAAAAACTCATGTGAGAGATCATGCAAGAAAATTTAGAGGTAAAATGATTGGGTTATGAGAGCCTTAGTCTAATCAGTACATTAACACCCCCCACAATAGGGATTAACTGCATGGTAACTGTAGGCAGGTAGGGTGCAGCTGGAGGAGGTGGGTCCCCAGGAGCCTGTCTTTGGGATTTATATTTTGTCCTTATTGAGCAGAGTTCTCTCTCTCCTTCCTGGTGCCATGTCCCCAGCAGCTTTCCTCCACCACATTCTTCCACCATGATGTTCTACCTTGCCTCAGGCCCTGAGGAATGGAGCTGCCCATCTATGAACTGAGAGCTATAAAAGCGTGAGCCCTGAAATAAACTTTTCTTTTCTAAACGTTCTTGTCAGGTCTTCTAGTCACAGAGGCAAAAAGCTGACTAAAACACTCTAGGTATTGGTCCTCCTTACTCCCCACCCCAGAGTTTGATATTTTTATGTCCTTGTTTGTTTAGTGAATGGTTAGATTACTTTTGTGAAGTAACCTGTGCCCCACTAACCCTACCATTTAACATCTCAGATATTGCTCCTCTGGTAGTGCAGCACTGTGAATGCCTTGGGATGGCAATGATTTGGGGAGGGCCATCTTCATTAAATGTTCACACCTAGCTGTTAAACTCTACTGATTACAAGTTAGTTATTCTATGTTTGCAACAACAACCTGGGATAATTGCTCCACAGACTGATCCATTAAATTTGGGTTCCTACAAAGGAAAAGTTTTTGATGTCAGTGTCTGACATTTGTTCTGACCCCAGGAGGGCTCTTCTTTACTTCTTTCCCTAGTTCTCTTTGTTAATCTAGCCAGTTTACAGTTTAGCTCGTATCTCTAATGAATCTACCTTATAATTGTTGCTACAATCTTCATTGCTTTGGAGAACCTATTAGGCTTCAATGTGTCCACACCTGCAAATGAGTCAGTTCTTTCAGGATGAATTTCAGAGTTCTATGCATTAATGATTTGCTTCTCCCATAGGGAAAAATCTGTGGGAGAAGCAGAGTTCTGGACTATTAGTGGTACAATAACATGCTTCTGAGTGACACTTCTGCTTAAAGAGATAGACACTTGGTGGAGGGGAAACAGGAGTCCCAAGTCTTTCTGGCTTGCTTTTTTTAGTGAAGAACCTCTATCTTATGAGTAGGCAATGATCATCAGGGCTCCAAAATTCCCAGTGATAATATGACAAAGATAAAGTTTCCTTTCCATGATTGGAGTTGGCCAAAAAGGAATCCTTACCTCGACTATACATGCTAGAATCTAACCTCAGCAACAGAGAGTGGAAGCAGGATGAGAAATACTGAACTCCTGATCTTCCTGGGAAAACAATCCTCCAAGTGGGAGCAGAGGGGAAAGAGGGCTGTGTTCCTGGTTGTACTGGTCTGAATAGTTTCTGTATTGCTAAGAGGGAAGGCAGTGGGTCACTGTTCAAATTACTGGTATCTTGCAGTTCTTACTGAGTTTTAGTAGATTTTTCCGAATTAAAGTTCTTTATTTGCTTTATGCCCTTAGAATTATTTCTCAGACATAAAAGTTTATTATCCATCAGTTTTTTTAGGGGAGAGCACTTACAGAATTCCTCACATGCTAAGGCAGGCTTGGAATCTATAATACACTTGTAACATTGAATCTTTCATATTGGGCACAATGAGTAATTTTGCACTTTAAATGCAATAAGAACAAATACTAAATCTTTAAAAAATCCCCTATTGGGAGTATTTCTAAATTCTCTGGAACTATTTCAAATAAAGTATGCATATCAGCAAAAGAAATAATTTTCCACTTACAAATTAATTTCTTTTCTAGGAGTCAAAACCAAAGTGATAATTCTTACTCTTGAACTGGGTAAAGGAATCTGATCTATTTTGTCAAATACACTATATACATTACATGTACTTGGATATGTCATCTGCTCATTGTTATACAATGGCTATTTTTTTGTCTCTGAAGCAGTCTAGGGTTGTACTATTGGGATCATTAAGTCACGATTAAAAATGCCTTGAAACTATGATTTGTGTGTGTGTGTGTGTGTGTATGTGTGTGTATGCATGTGTGTATCAAAAGCCAGAATGTCATTTGTTCTATATCGTATAACTGATTTAAGAACATTTTTAACCTTACCATATTAGGATCATATCCCAGAGAAAATAAGCATGGCTTTTCTTGTAAAATCGCTTCCTTCCATTTTTCATCTGATACTAAACCAATGTACCAGTCACTTTCATATTCGTCAAGGCAGCTGGCCAGCTCTGTAAAGTCTTCTATTGCACCCAAACTTGCTTTATCAACCATTAGTTTCAGAGTATACCTAAAAAGAATGGAAAACCAAATAGTTTTAGAATATTTTAAAATGAACTGCAGAGGAAATAGATTTGCCCAATCAATATTTTTAAGACTTTGAACTGAAATTATCCATATTTCAGATAAAAAAGGAGAAATGATGCAGTTAAAGTGAAGAAATCCAGTAAGTCATATGAAAAACAGGTCCTTTGCATTAAAAAAGCAAAGGAAGTAGAAATTAAAGTGTACTGCTGATATGATCACAATACATACTAAACATTTTTACGAAAGTGATGCTTAAAAAAAACAGAAGTCAAGCAATCTTCTTCTAGATGATTACAAATAAAATGCTGTTTTCAGCCAATGTCACACCTTCTATATAATCAAAATGAGTTACCTGAATGCTTTCAAAGCCAGGTGGAACAGCTCTGTTTTTTCTGTGAGCCAATCCAAGGCACCAGACCAGGGCAAAACACCATTGAAAACTCTTAATATATGACCAGGACTAGGAACCACATTGTCTATTCCAATTAAACTAAAATAACAAGTCATTACTGTATGAACATAAAAGTCTTTTAAAACTTTATCCTTTGCAATTTCTTCCAGTAGAGTTGAGGCCTTTTCTTCTGAGTGGAAACATTTCAACTGCCTTAAAACAAATAGGTACCAGTCTTCTGGAAATAATGAACTCAGCTCTTTCATTGTGGAATTAGGCATAAAGTTAGATCTCCATTCTTCAGGTAAGCTCAGTAAGTGAGAATGGGAACAACTGAAGTCCATGAGAGGGACATATGCCATCTCTTCCTGTTTCCCTTTGTCAACAGCAGGGTATCCCAACATAACTGCTTTGTAAAGACTGTTTTCAGCAACTGTGCCTGTAGAATGATCACCAACCCTCTGTGAGTCTACTGATCCTGGAATAGGCAAATTTGTACCTTGAAAATCTTTCAACTGCTGTTTTTCTTCTTTTTTTTTGATACTCGGTTCATCATCAAAAATATTATCATCAGACCAGTCATCAAACGTTTCTGAATTTAAACTATCAGTGTCTTCTGGGGATTTTGTATGTGGTGAAGTATTTGAAGCCGGCAGGATCACTAGAGGTGTTTCCCTTTTACTTTCACATTTGTGAATATTCTCTTGCATGCTGGGCCTTTTAGCACAGTACTGAATGAGTATCCACACAAGTACTTTAACAAGGTCACCTTTAAATTCTTTTAAGTTTTCATGGGAATCAATTATGCCAGATAGGACATTCCTGGCATCAGAATACAGTTTCACAGGCAAAACAGTACAGGGTGTCAAGACATTTCCAAAGTGTTCATTAAGGGAACATACTTTTGTATATTCTTCAGGCTCAAAAGCACTATCAAAAACTTCATCAACTCTTTGAGCTTCAGCCATATGACATGATGTTTCTTGCAATTCTAACCCCTAAAGAGGAAATAAAAAGTACTTGAGTTTATGATCATTTATTACATAGAGAATAGCAACTAATCTTGTAAATGCCTGTAGTTTCTTATCATAAAAATATGGGAAAAAGGCAAAAAAAATTATTTAACTCAAGATCTTTATCTTAATATAAACTTTATGATGGATGGAGACAGTAAAAATAATGACACCACTATTTTAAAATAAATTATAGAAAACTCCACTAGAAATCAGGCAAAGAACTTCACTGAAGACAAACAGGGACTAGGGAGCTTATTTAGGGCCTTGGCTTTTACCTTGAATGGAAGAAGAGTTCTACAAAAGGGCTTTAAGTGGAGAAGTGACAAACTATGACTTAGGTTTAAAGATACTTTTGGCTAACTAAGCTGTAGGAGGCACACTAGAAGCAGGGAGAGCAGTTAAGAGGCTACTGCAATTATCTGGGAAGAGATGAAGGAAGCTGAGAGCTGGTTGTGAAAAGTGATGAGATACAGGATATGGTTTAAAGGTGGAGTGAACAGAACTTCTTGTTAGAGTGGGGTATGGAAGTGGAAAACATGACTCCATTACTTTTGGCTTCAACGACAAGGACAGTGTTGTTACAAATGACTGCTAGGCTCTGGGACATTCTGATGTGAAGATGTCAAAGAAAGAAAAAGAACCATCAGATAAACTGGGACAAACCTATGAAATAAGAGATAAAATGGAAAAAAATGAAATTGGAGATATGATAATAAGCAAATCTAATACAGTATTTTGCTCTTAAAGGAAATAGAGAAATAGTCTGTAGCAGGTAGGAACTGTTGGGTCAGAAGATGGTTTTTATTAAACTGAGAATGCTTATATGACTTAAAAATATTATCAATTCACATTTTTGAGATGATCGGTTAGACATGGATAAAAGATGCAGGACTGGAAGAAAAGGAAGTAGGTGTATTTGTTTTCATTTTCTATTCTAAAATCAACACTAGGCAGCTAACAATATGTTGTTACTGAAATATGCCTTAAAAAAATCACTAGGTGTTTTCACAGGTAATTAAAAGACATTCTTCTTTCAATTTGAGTTATTGTTTGATGTGTGAACAATAGGTAAAATTTTACACATGTACTGTAAAAACTATTAGAGAAGTTTCAACAATGCACATTGACCTTAATGTTAATACAGCAGTAAGTATAGCCACGTTCTAGAATCATTATCCATATTAAACGATCCTGGAAACGGCCCAAGTAATGAGACCCAGGTAAGAGGAGACCTAAAACAAATTAGGAAAAAAAAAAAAAAATTATTTCAAGTTTTTTGGTTTTGCCATATGAATCTTCAAAATTAATAACGTATCTAAAATTGATTCACAATTCCTACCCTCTCATTAAGTCAAGAATAGAAATAACTATTCATTGTATATTAGGAGGCATTGAACTGAGCTCTATAAAAGTATGGAAGAGAAAATGTATATGTGGTAATACACAAAAATTAAAGAATATATATTTTCCAGAAAAACAACAGATTAGAAACTTGTATAAAATATTAAATACATATTAAGAATACTAGGAAAGGCAATTTCACATTGCCTTAAAAGATCTTGGACAATTTTATATACATGCATAAAAATATATAACAAGTCTGTGATTTTGTTTACATGAGTCACATCAATTTACAATGCACAAATAATTTTATTTTTGTTTTGTTTGTCACACTGGGAACTGAACCCAGGGTCTCAAACATGCTAGGCAAGTGCTCTACCACTGAGCTACATCCCCAGCCTAGAGATATTTAAAACTTAGTTTTTCTTTCAACATCGTATCTTTGAGATTTTTCTCATGTTGAATGTAAACAGCTCCCAAATTAATTCAATATAACTGCTACCAAGAGTTCAGCATATGAATATAACTGAATTTGAGTATTCATTTCATTGTTGATTAACATTTCAGATGTTTGTAATTTTTCACAAGTAATGCCATGGAAATCATCTTTGTGAAAGTACTTGTACAACATATTGTGCAGAAGAATTCGCGCAGCAGGACTGACTGCTATTCTTTGAAGGTCTGCTTACAGCTTGGGTCTTGGCTGGCATCTGGGAACCATTCTACCTCTTTTGTTTTCAAGAGTATTGATATTGGAATATACTAGGCAGAGAAGGGTTACATGACCAGGTAGTTTTCACTCTTTATGGATCTAAGCTAGAGCATCTACTTGACATAAACTAATTATAAATTCATGGAAATACTGAGGGAAAAGTGTTTCCACATTACAATGGAGGGCCTGTAATCTGAATTTATTTAAGAAAATGTTCTTTAAAAAATGATCAAATTACCTTGAAAAATTTCCGAAGAAATTGTTTTATAACCTTATTTACCTTCAAATAAGGAAGAAGACATACACTTCTTATTTCATATTTAGTCTGTCTGCCTGGGCTGCTTTTTTTTTTTTTTTTTTTGTACTTTAAATACACTATTGAGGTTTTTTTTTTTTTTTTTTTGGCGCGGTACTGGGGATCGAACTCAGGGCCTTGTGCTTGCAAGGCAAGCACTCTATCAGCTGAGCTATCTCCCGAGCCCTACTGAGGTTTTCTTAAGCACAACCTATTTACTTACCTAAACTTCCAGATGCCATTGCAGTCTGCAATGCGGCAGTCAAACTGGGGACCATCTGGGAGTAGAAGACCGTATCTGCACAAACACAAGCTGTGGTGCCTACTGCTCCTGGCCAAACCTGAATAGGTCGGGGGAACCCCACAAAGAACACAGGCAGAGTAAAGAGGGGGAGTAAGGGAGAAGAGAGTAGTGTAGAAAAAACGATGATGACCATCACAAATGGAGAGAAGACAATATTGAGAATACATAAAGTAGCAGTTGTTTTTCGACGCTGCTTCTTCTCCGTCCAAGATGCCACAAGTACAGTTGCAGCAAACTGCAATTTAGAGATTAACTGAATCAGACGATCACGCATGATACCAACCTGTAGAGACATAAAAATTATTTTTATTTATTCTCAAAGACCTTTTCATGAATTTTTAGAATTACATAAGGAAAACAACATAATAATTTTATTATTGCCCCCAATATTTTTAAGGAAATAGTCCTTATATGTGATTATTTGTTATAATTTTCTACAGTATCAAAATGAACAAATGAGACTACATTTTTAAGTTTGGGCTTTTTTTTTTTTTTAAAAAAAAGGTAAGACTAGTCAGTTGCAGTGGTGCACACTTGTAATCCCAAGAACCTGGGAGGCTGAGACAGGAGGATTTCAAGTATGAGTCCAGCCTCAGCAAATTAGCAAAGTCCTAAGCCACTTACTGAGACCCTGTCTCAAAATTAAAAATTAAAAGGGCTGGAGTGTAGCTTAGTGTCAAGGCACCCCTGGGTTTAATCTCCAGTACCAAGACTAAAGAAAATTGACATGATACTACCCACACTATAAAGGTGAACAACTATAGGCTAACGAATTAGATAATTCAGATGAAATTTGCTCAATAATAAATTTAAAAAAATCTGAATAGACTGAAAACAAGTAAAAAAATTAGTGATTTTAAAACCATCCACAGAGAAAATATGAGGTTCAGAGGGCATCAATATTATAAATATTACATACTATAAAATATTTAAGATATATCCTGACTACTACAAAATACATAGGAATAATCAGTATAAATACTTCATCAACTTTTCCAGAAAGTATTTCATAGAAGAGTATGGAATCTTCCTACCTCATTTAATTGATATTTAAACTAGACAACATCATCACAAGGAAAGAGAACCCACACACATATATCTTATGAAGAGAAATGACAGACAAAATACTAGCACACTGAATTTTGCAACATATGAAATGGATTATACAGGACATTTATTTCAAGAATTTAAGACTGATTTTAAAACTAAAAATCAATCAATATACTATATCATATATATAGATTAAATGACCAAAACCACATGAGACACAGAGAAAGCATTTGATAAAATCTAACACACTGCATGACAAAAAAATTTAGCAATTAAAGGGAACCTCCTCAACCACATAAAGAACACCTATGAAAATCTTTAGTTATCATATTTAATGGTAAAAGATGATATGATACTTAATGGAGAAAGACTGAAATGAAATGTCCACTCTCACACCTTCTATTCAACATTAAATTGGAGTCCTGGTCATTGCAAGTAAGAAGAAAAAGAAATAAAAGGCATCTAAGTCAGAAAGGAAGAAGTTAACACTGTCTCTATTTGCAGATGACCTCATCTTATATGTGGAATATCCTAAGAATTCACTAATATTTTATTAGAACAAATTTTATTAAAACAAATTTTCATTGGTTGAATGCAATTTCAGGATAGAAGATTAATATAAAAAATCAACTTTGTATAGTCCAGCAGCAAATAAGTCAAAACACGAAATTAAGACAATTCCATTTCCACTATCATCAAAAAGAATAAGATACTTAAGAATAAACTGAATAAAAGAAGTATTAAGATTTGCATACTGAAAACTATAAAAAATTATTAAAATAAACTAAAGTTCTAAATAAATGTATCTTCATCTCATGGAACAGGAGTATCTCATGTTTATGGGTTGAAGAATTAATATTTCTAAGATAGTAGTATTCCTCAAATTGATCTAGAGACTTAAGGTATTTCCTATCAAAGTTCCAAAGGTTTTTTTTTTTAATAAATTGACAAAATGAAATTAATACTTATATGGCAATGTAACAGTCTCAGAATAATAAAGACAATCTTGAAAAAGACAGACAAAATTGGTAGACTCATACTTTCCAACTTCAAAATCTAATATACTACAAAGCTACTATAATGAAGACAGTGTTGTACTGGCATAAGGTTAGATAACTAGATGAATGGATAACAACTCAGAATATTCTACAAATACACCCTAATTTGACTTTTGACAAGAATGTGAAGCAAAGTCAGTAGGTGCAGAATAGTATTTTCAATAAACAGTGCTAGGACAAATGTACATCCACATGCCATAGAATAAATATGGAGCCCAACCTTGTATCATATGCAAAAAGTAACTCAAATTAGATCACAGATCCCCATGTAAAAGTTAAAAACTATAAACACTTAGAAGAAAACATAGTAAATCTTCATAACCTTGGAGTAAGTGGGAAAAATAAACTTCATTAAAATTAAAAACTTTAAGAAAAAAATAAACTTCATTAAAAGTAAAAACTGTGCTTCAAAGGAAATTATCAAGAAAATGAAAAAAGCTAAAGGAGAAAATTTTTGTGTATTATTTTGTATATCTATCAAGGGACTTGTATCCAGACTATATGAAGAACTCTTGTAATTCAACAATAAAAAGATAATCCAAATAAAAATTGACAAAGGATTTAGACATTTCTCCAAAAAACATGTAGAAATGGCCAGTGAATACATGAAAAGATGCATCATTAGTGATCAGAGATATGCAAATCAAAATCACATGATGGGAGTTTGCACATATGAGTTTGGCTATAATGAAAAAGTCAGATAATAACAAGTGTTAGTAAGAATATAGAGAAATTGGAATCCTCATACACTGTTAATGGGAATGTAACATGGTAGAGCCACTTTGGAAATCATTTGCAGTACCATGAAGTGTTAAATATGGAATTACTATATCACCAGAAATTCCAGCCCAGATATACATAACCAAGGAAATAAAAATATACATCCATTCTAAAACACGTACACAAATGTTTGTAGCAATATTAATAGTCAAGAGAGGAAACCTAAATATCCATCACCCTATCGGTGAATCAAACCACTGTAGTCTTTCTATACAATGTAATATTATTTGGCAATAAAAAAGAATTATGTACTAATACATGCTATAACAATGAACCCGAAAACATATAAATGAAAGGAACCAGATGCAAATAACTACATATTCCATAATTTCATTCAGGTGTAATATTTCCAAAGGGTCAAATCTATAGAGACAAAAAGTAGATAAGCGGAACTGGAGATGTACTGCAGAGGTAGAGCACTGAACTAACATGTACAAGGAAGGCCCTGGGTTTAATCTCTAATACCACAAGAAAAAAAAGAAAAAAAAAAAAGGTAGGTAAATGGTCCATGGGGCTGGAATGGGTATGGGTGATGGGATAGAGAATGGGAATGGGGAATGATGACCATTAATGTATATGAAGTTTCTTTTTGAGATGTTGAAAATGTTCTCAAATTAGATTATGGTAATGAGTATAAAACTCTGAATATAGGCCACTGAACAATAAACTATGAGTGGATAAATTTAGTATGTGAAATATATCTCAATAAAACTGTTAAAAATATACTTACCAGTAACAGTCTGATTCCTGTATCTAGGCTTCTATTCCACCATAAATCTGAATTAGAGATCAACAAGTGTACTGCTGATACAATAGCTGTCTCCAATAAAGCATTTTCTGTATTCTGCCATACCTGCAGTATGCAAATTATCTACTTTTACTGAATAGAATCTGATAAATTAAGCAAACAGTTAAATAAAATTATGAGCTTAGCAAAAGGAAAATACTTTTAAGTGCATATTAGGATTACCATTCTAAAAGCTCTTGTGAATCCAATGGAGACAGAGAGAGAGTGGAGCTCTTGTAAGGAACTATCCAATGAAAGAAATGCTATCATAGCAAAAGGTGACACTTAAACAAAGCAAACAAAAAGAGAAGTTTATAATTAAGGTAAAGTTACCTCTTCTATCATATTTTGTTTTGGAAAATATGAATTTTATAAGTACATTTAAGCAATTAATTTAAAAACCTAATAAACAAAAAGCAAAACAAAGAACAAACACTTATATACAGTATAATACACAAATATGGGTATTCCATCATATTTTTGAACACTTCCTACAGATTGTTTGTAACACAAGGTTAGTAGATTTTATCTTCCTACCTAAAGTTAGCAATATCCGTCTGACAACGCCAATCTTCAGGAGCTTGCTTTGTTTCTCTAAGAATACAGTCAGAGTTTGTACATCCTTTGGATAAAAAGGGTTTCGGAAAATTCCGAAGATATAGATACTTTGAATTTCTTTAAGTATCCACGATATTATAAGTAATATCATCAAGATATAGCCAACAATATCCTGGGAACTGCTTTTAGAAATCTGTGAGAAACCAGCAAATTGATGTAGCAAACTAGTTTCCAGGAGAGCCAAGACTAGTACAATGACATACAAAAGGCATTCCTTCCACATAAATTGTTTTTCTGAACCACTGGGTAAAGTTTCAGATTTGTTTCCTTCTCTGTATTTCATTATACTGTGTTTGAAAACAAAACTTATGTCACTTAGGTTAAGACTCAGTAATAACCCAAGTCCAGTCATGAAAAGAACTACACCAATAGTGCTGGGAATGCAATATGATATTATGGCTGTTCCAGTAGAAATGATGAACATTACTAATAACCTGCAGAGGGAAAAAAGAAAACAGATTTACTTGAAAAGAAAAATGTTAAGGAAAATACATATAACATTAATATAAAAAAAATTACCGTAGGTGGGTTGACATAGACGAACCTCCAAGGCCAAACTCTAAAATCTGTTCCATTGCCCATAAGAAAAGTGCATCAGGTGGGGGCAGAGTCCCAAGTGCCCACAGAAAGGGTAAAAATATAAACAAGACGTGTAAAATCTGATTCATTTGTTCTAGAACTGGTATGTTTTCTACAAATCTACAAGAAAAAGAAAACATTTAGATCATACAAAATAAGATATAGCAGAGGATCTTTCCAGAAAAATACCACCACACACCCTCCCCCCCACATAAAAAACACTTACAGAAAGATTCCAGTCCCAACTGAACAAATGACCCATATATACTATGACACACTGTCCCTTCTCTAAACCAGTAATTATCCCTATTCAATTGTGTAAAGCTTACCACGAACTTTGCTAACTCTTAGTAGGAAGATATAATCTACTAACCTTGTGTTACAAACCATGCAGGAAGTATTCAAAAATATGATGAAATCCACGTATGGATTCAAATGTGCAAAGAAGGAAGAAGAAATTAAAAGTCATCACTGAACAGTAATAAAACTGAATGTAGGGATTTGTAAAACTGAACGACCAAGGTTAGAAGAAGCAAATGTTTCCCCTAAATCCAAACTACACTGGCTGAAATTTTATCAATGATTCTCTATAGAATTTAATATTTTACAATATAAAATTGCAGGTAACTTTGGGAAAGCAAAAGCCTTACTAACATTCATACATTAGTAGCTTGCAGTATAGTTAATATCAACAATCAGCAACATGGTCATGACTATATCACTGTGAGTTAACCTGGGAACTTAATTGGCATTTATGATAGTGTTTTATTTTTATAAGCAAAAATGTCTTTGAGAACATAAAATCATATGACATAGTCTTGTCACAAAGTATGGGCTGCCTCTATAAGTGTAGAAACTGATACTTGGTATAGCATTTCCAGTGAAAATATAACATTATTAAATTGTTTCAGATAATTTTAATGAAAATTTAAAGCATAGGAAAATAAACAATATCAACATATTGCTAATTTTCTGGAATAAGGTTAACTAAACACTGGGTCTGGATACCAACAAAGTCAGGGTACTTACGGAATACTAAAGACTTTATAAACAGAAAACTATAGCTCAAAACTTATGATTGTACTTGAATGTCTCAGCTGCTAGGTAAGGAGAGAGAAAAGTATTACAACAGATAACAACTTAAGTATATGATAACAGCCCAGAAGCAAATGTATAACAACTACAACATAATAATGGTATATCATGTTTGCTCACAGAGATACTAGGACCTACATCACCTAATATACTGTCTCACAATGTATGACCTTCAAATTATTATAAGCAGAGAATTAATGAATACAATATTAACAATGTGAAATGAGGATAATACTTTCTGTAGTATAATTTTAAAATAAAATTCATTTCATTCTGAGAACTCTACAAACAACCAACCAAACCAGATATCCCACAGGAAGGTAAAGAAAACATGCAGATCTGTACAGCACATTTTTCCCAAGAAAATAATCATCTTGTGAACACACTCAAGGATAGGGTAATTTGTGTATAACCAATGTATACTCAGGAAATATTTTTACCAAAATTAGATTCTACCTCTTTAAATCTTTTGTTCTTAAATAATATGCAATGGCACAGTACTTTTATATATGAATATTATGAACAAGGATACATAATTGAAGTAACTAAACATACATATAAGACTCAGACTCAAATTGATAATTGTGGTTAATTCTTTTATATGAAAAAAACCTTTGAATCTAATGTTTCTGATGATGTTAATTAACATTAATTTTCTGGGGTAAAAAATCTCAGCCCTGAAGAAAAAATTGTTGTTTTGAACTTAAAAACTACTAAATACATTGTATTCTGAAAGCTCACTAAGATCCACATGCTATGCAAAAAGTGTCCCATAAAGTGGTTAGGAGGATGTAAACTGCAACATTCTTTCAAATAATTCCTGAGCAAAAGCACTATAAATTAAATATTTGTCTTTGATAAAACAAAAATGCACAGTAATTTAAAATTGTCATGCAACTGTATTAGGTAAAGAAAGGGTAAAGAAAAAAAATTACATTATAGAAGTACATCTCTTCACCTTTCTTTCACATCTTCTGAAACAGAATTAAGGAACAATTAGATATTTCTGACAACTGCCCAGATTTTAAGAGTGCGTGCATTTCATGCATCATACATCATACCTACTGTACAAAGATCGTTAATTCTTTATTATTTTGTTATTCACAAGTTAAACTTTTCTAAAAATGAAATGAGAGTTAATTTCATTACATAAACCACTTTCTTCTTTAAAATAGATATGGAGATTCCCTTTGGTTTTTGTTTTTAAGTCATAAAAAAAAACCCCTTTACGATTATCAAACTTTAAACAGTAAAACAATATATAAAAACCTTTTTTGCACTTTGATTTAGAAATTAGTACAGAAGTTAAGGTAACCAAATTAAAAATTTAATCTGTGATTTTTTAAAAATAAAATTAAAGAATTTAGGACACCATTTTATATACAAAGATGTACTATAACATGAATGTAATTCATGATTTCAGAAATGGCTGAGATAGTAACTCAATAATCTGTATTCTGAAAATAATCATCACAATCTCATAAACTTAATTCTGTACCCGTGCAAAGAAGGTCCCATGCATACACACACTCAATATCATTCTAAGCTGGATATGGTGGCAAATACCTGTAATCCCAATGATTCTAGAGGCTAAGAGAGGAGGATCATAAGTTCGAGGTCACCCTCATTAATGTAGCAAGATCCTCAAAATAAAAATTAAAAATTCTGAGGATGTAGTTTAGTTGTAAAATATCCCTGGGCTAAATCCTTAGTACCAAAAACAAAAAAACAAAAACGAACAACAAAAACGCACATATACACACAAAACAATCTCTACTAACTCTCCAAAATTAAGCACTTCATTATAATTACCTTATAAGTTAGTAAATGATACTAAAAAGTCAATTAAAGGCAAATTTTATATTAACTCTCCCCTTTCATATTTGATTAAACGAAGAACTACATATATTGTCCTATGATTCCATAAACACAGCACAATTAGAAGAGATTCAGATTCAGGGAGTAGTGAACGGACTCTACAGAACGTCAGTTCAGTGTACAAACTAAATATTTTAAAAGTCTTGTCTTAGCTTAGGTCGCATTAACAAAATACCATACAGGGGTGGCTTAAACATCAGGAATTAACTTTCTCGGTTTTGGAGGCTGAAAGTCTAAGATCAGAGTGCTAGCATGGTCGGATTCTGGTGAGGGGCCTTTTCCTGGTGCCTGAGAGCAAGTTCTCTGGAGTCTCTTCTTATAAGGGAATTAATACCATGAGACTAAGTAGGACTCCACCTTCATGACCTAATTAATTCCCAAAGGTTCTATCTCTAGTTAACATCACATTGAGGGTTATAGCTTCAATATAAAAATTTTGAGAAGATGATTTGGTGCAAACTTTTCCATCCCTATCCCTTGCACTCACCCCCAAATTCATAACCTTCTCCCATGCAAAATACATTCATATTGTTCTAATGGCCCCCAAAGTCTTAACTGATTCCAGCATTAACTTTAAAGTCTCATCTAAATCACCTGTGAATCTAGACAAGTAATGTATTTCCAAAATACAATGGTGATACAGGAATAGGAAAAACATTCCATATACTCCAAAAGGGAGAAATAAAAAAGGAAAGGGTGATAGGTTCCAAGGAAGTCTAAACCTAGCAAGGCAAATTCCATTAGACCTTAAGGCTTGAGAATGATTTTCGTTAGTTCCATACTCTGTCCTCTGGGCCGCTGGAGTAGAAGTATCACCCCCACAGCTCTACACAGGGGTCCTTCTCCTGTGACTCTGAAGAATGATCCTGCCTTCAAGGCTTTTGTCAGAGTTCAGGTGGCCTAATGAAACTGAGGTACAACCTTAATGACCTCTGAATCACCTTGGGCATAATTTTTCTCTTTTCTTGTAGAAAAATGCACATTTGCAGCTGACTAGATCTTTTATTTTTTTGGTACTGGGGATCAAACCCCGGTGCTTTACCACTGAGTTATACCTCCAGCCCTTTATATTTTTTTTTATTTTGAGACAGGTTCTCACTACATTTCTGAGGACCTCGCCATGTTGCTGAGGCTGACCTTGAAACTTATGACCCTTCTGCTTCAGCTTCTGGGAACTACAGGCGTGTCACTGCTGCCAGATTGCAGTTGAATAGTTCTATCACCGTCTTGTAAGATCCAAGAAGTTCAACAGGCCTCTTCATTTTGTCCTTTCTTGATCTCCTTTAATTTGAACTGGCAGTGTTTCTACTCACATAATGCTTTTATTTTTATGTGGTGCTAAGGATCAAACCCAGCGCCTCACACGTGCTAGGCAAGTGCTCTGCCACCAAACCACAGCCCAAGCCCCCATAAACTCTTCATTAAGTAATAATCCAGCCACACCTTAGTGTTCTCATCAGAAAATGCTTTCTTATGTTTTCCAATATATGGATAGGCTGAGAATTTTCCTAATCTTCAGGTTCTGGTTCCGTGTTTTGCTTAACAATTCCCTCTTCAATTCTTCTGTCTCCTTTTGCATTTTACTATAAGCAGTCAGAGGCAATCAAGCTGCTCCTTCAATACTTTGCTTTGAAATCTCCTTACCTAAATATCCAATTTCATCACTTGCAAAAGCTACAACACTGTGCAGTCAAGTTCTTTGCTACTTAATCACAAGGATTACCTTTTTTCCAGTTTCAATAACATGTTACTCATTTCCATCTGAAACTTTATCAGTTACCTCTAACATTTTTATTTCTAGCATGCATGCCCAAACACTTCCAGTCTGTACCTGTTACCCAATTTCAAAGCCACTTCTACATTTTTAGGTATTTGTTATAGGACCATGCTACTTCTTAGTACCCAAATCTTAGGGTGAGCTGTCATAACAAAATACCAGACTGAGTAGTTTAAACACCAGAAACTTATTTTCTCAGTTCTGGATACTGGAAGTCCAAGATTAGAGTTTTAGTATAGTAGGAGTCTGGTGAGAGTTTTCCTGGCCTACAGTTCACCCACTTCTTGCTGTCCTCACCAAGAGATCAAAGTCTTCTATGTCTCCTAAAAGAGTAGTGATCCCATCCAGGGCCCCATCTTCTAATTATCTCCCCAAGGCTGTATCTCCAAATAATATCATATTGGGGTTTGGGATTCAATTTGTGAGGGAATTGTGGGATTCAATTCTAAGGGAATACAAATATCAAGTCCATAATATGCCTGTACATTTCTACCTGGACACTAACCTGGGAAAGAGAAATCTGCAATCTATAGAAACAGAGAAAGAAAAGTTGGGTTTAGCAAAGGAAAGCAAAAGCTGTTATTAAACAATTTTGTAAATACTCATGTTTTAAAAGTTTCTATTTTTCTAACAAATTCATTGACAAATTAATATTCCTTCTATATAACAAAATTAGAAGGTCTATAGTCATCTTGAATTCATTCGACTACATAATATTTATGCATATTACTTTTAAATTATTCTTTCTCTTTCCTCACAAAAAAGTTCCTTTTTTTTTTCTTTTTATAGGTTTTGGCCCAGTTATAGATTCTCAATGCTCTTTCTTTAAAAGTGAAACACAGGATTGAAAAATTGCTTACTTTTCTTGAAAAGGGCATTTTTCCCTTTTAATAAGATTTAATTATTACTTTGTAGCATAAATGTTTTACATTGATGAGTCCTAAAAGATCAATCATAAAAACAACCTATTGCTCATGATTTGGGCTTGATTTTTAATCCAGAATCTTTTTTTTTTAAATACTAGCAAAAGCTCTCTTACCAAGTATACATAGAAACAAAGTAAGTTACAAAATATTTGGTAGGTTTTTACCTGTGTGCAAGATCCACAGAAACAAAGAAAAAAATATAAATGGGTCTCATAAGAGGAGTGATTTCATAAGTATCCTGAGTTTGGAAAGTTGCAGTCTCTGTAGCTGTGTTCACAATTAATGAATATTCTCCTATACACAGTGTTATCCATCCAAAGACAAACAGAGGAGCAGTGCCTCCTGTACTGCCATATAGTGAGGTTATTCTGTCAGGAAGCAGATACCATGTTCCAAGAGCACATACTAGCCCAGCAAGAACAGAATGAAAAACTATATTGGCTACATATTTCTTGCCAGGAATTAGAAATTTGACAGTCTCAGCACCAGCACAGCTTGTAAATTCATGCTCATCTTCCTCTGCTAAGATATCTGTGACTACCATTCTTTGTACTGTCACTGATTTGTTTTTGGCATATAAACTTGTGAACTGGATGACAAATGCAGTGAAAAGCATTAGTCCACCTGAAAGTGAGGCTGTATAATAGTCTTTCAGGATGCTCAATTGGTACAAAAGTGTTCCTACTCCACCCAAAACCCATGGCATCAGAAAAAGGATAATTTGATTAACATATACGTAAGGAGGAGCACAAAAGCCTAATTTGAGTCGAGGGCCTCCAAGAACAGTCTGTGGAAAGCGCTTCAGAAAGAAGTCCTGTTTGTAATCATTCAGGAGAGGTACATCTGGACTCATCCTTCTCATGCAGGATTAGTCTGAAAATCACATCCTCTTCTGTAACCAGAAGTCGCTATGAAAAAGAAAAAAAAAAAAATCACTATTTGAAAGTACCATACTCAAAACCTACAGTGGAAATCACCCCATATTTCTACTCCACCTTCTTAGTTCCTTTAAGAACAGGGTTTATACCTTCAGTCTGCAGGCTCCTTCCCATTATCTGATCCTTGGCACAAAGTTGTTTTTTAAAAAAACAAAATAAATATGCTAAGTTATTTTTTACTTTTAAAAAACAATAGTCTGTATTAATATAT
Source organism: Sciurus carolinensis (assembly GCF_902686445.1). NCBI lineage: Eukaryota > Metazoa > Chordata > Mammalia > Rodentia > Sciuridae > Sciurus > Sciurus carolinensis. Next base: position 159,804,058 of record NC_062214.1, on the reverse strand, counting down.
GAAGAACTTTAATATGTAGAATTAGATTTGAACTCATATTCAAGATTCTGAGGTCAAAGGAAAGTTAAACAAAATCTGCCAGTATTTTCGTCACTTCCTTGTGAGTTTTTGTTGTTTTTAACTTTTTCTTTTATTATAAGGGTAATTTTTTTCCCCAATGGTCAGATAGTAAATATTTTAAGCTCTGTGGACCATATGATCTCTGTTATAATGACTCTATTTTGTTGCAGCAGCCAGCAAAAAAAGTAGCTGTATATAATATTACACATCAATGGATATGAGTGGTTGTTGCAAAAAAACTTCATCATATTTATCCAGATAAGCTATGGGACAGATTTAGCCCTTAATGAGTAAAATAAAGATTCTCCATAATTCCCTTGAATCAAAATGGAAATAGAAGTGGAATATAGAAAATTTGTTAATCATATCACTTAACAATTACAGTAAGTTTAGCATATCCAATAATTTAAAAAGTTAAGTCCTGCTAAAGTAAGTAGCATTTCAATAAAAATCCATAAGGTCACTGGCAGCTCAATAGGTAGTAGGAAGAACAATAAACTGGAAATTAAAAGGTACCAGAGTGGATTATTATTTCTATTAGCCATGCTTCCTTTTTTAGTCTTTCTGTTATCAGTTTCCAGAATTTATCAGAACTGGGAAGCAAGGAATAATAATAGGACTCTACATCCTTTAGCGTAGACTTTAGCATAGATTATTTTCATTAAGGGCCACAACAATCGAAGTTTCAAGTACCATGGGTACTCTTCAATTTAACTTACTTATCTGCTTATTCTGAAGAAGTTGCCTGACACAAGATCAACTAGAAAAGTATTACTTCAGCTGAGCATATGTAGGGCTAGAAAGAAAAATTAGTCATCTTAAACTATCTTTTCTTTCAGTCAGTTTAAAATAGTCTTTCCACTAGTTCTACCAAACCATTATCAGGTCTGAAAAGAGTTTTATGGCACCATTAAAGGTTTTGGGGTCAGCTTTAAGAATTAATACCTTAAAGGCACCTCTTTGTTATACTAATAGAAAGTTTTTCAAAACTGTAAACATCCGTCTTAAAGTCACTGTTTTTTGGTTCTGCACAGAACAAGTGACACCTTTCACTCACATGACAGTCCTGCAAGGATTCACAAAATAACAACCACAGGCCCACATAGAACCTTAGTGATCTAAAGTTGAAGCTCAGAGAATGAAAATACTGCCTCCATTCCCTCTGTATGAGCTTATCTCCTGCAGTGATATCAGGCTCATTATTCTGATAACATTGTTATGTTCAAGTCATAGGGTAAGTAAGGTCACACTCATGTGGATGGGGGTTAACATTTTTACATCATTTTTCTACGGAAGATCCATGAGACAGGAAGATGAACTTTGACAGATTGATGAATTGATAGACTGATGAACTGATGAATCCTAGATGAAGAGATGCACCTACATGGCTGCTACCTTTAGCGCGTTCAAGTGAAAAATGGCTCAAGACATGAAAAACAAAACTGTAAAAAGAAAGCTTAAGGGATAAAAATGGCACCAACGGTTATCTGATTTTAACAAGGTTTATTTAAAAAAAATCTACCATATTATTCTAGGAATAGAATGAAGTCATCCATGCTCCTAAAATGTATTTTACAAACTTTGAAAGGAAACTTACTAAAGTTTTACTGTTCTAAGCATCATTGCATTTACTAAATTTTGAAAACAGAAAACTTCATGTGTGAAGAAACAAACTGGCCTACATCTCAGTATTCAAAAAGCAGTACTTCTCAGTTGCTCTGAATAAAAATCATGTTATTACCAGAGCAGTTCTAAAAAGTATGCAAATATAGGTTTTTTTTGTTTTTTTAATAGTCAAGTTCTACCTGTTGAGGATCCTATAAGGAAAACAGAGATAGAATGATAGCTACCATTATAATTCTAAAAATAATCTATGGGATCTTAACTGAAAGCCAGCCAAGTCATGAAAAGATTTCTTTTTCTTTTTTTTTTTAATTACCAATCCTGGAGGCTGAGCTCACTCTACCACTGAGCTACATCCCTGGCCCTTTTTATTCTTTATTTTGAGACAGAATCTCACTAAGTTCACTCACTAGGCTGGCCTCAACTTGTGATTCTCCCTTCTCAGCTTCCCAAGAAGCTGGGATTATAGGCATGTGCTGCCATGTCCAGCTTACAGATAGATTCTTGAAGCGTCTTTGTAAAAACATTTGGTGCTCAAACATGAAATATATATTTCATGCTCTGGTTCACAAATTGTGCGGTTAGCACTCTCCTTCGTCCACTAAGGAAAGGAGAATATATCTTAACACCTGAAAAGAAAGTCTTAAGAAGGAACAAGTGTATTAGATCTTTTCGGATCTATATTATGAGATTTGTAAAATTCAATACTTTCAGAGGGTCTTTGAATTTAAGAGCTTTCTGTTAGTCCATTGGAATTGGTCTATATATAGAGAACTATGACTGTAAAGGAGGGATGAGTAGTTCAATGGATTCACTGCAGGTTTTAGGAATGCCTCACAAAAGGAATCATTAAGTTTTAGTTGGTTCTAAGCTTTCCCTTTCCTGGTGTACACCAGGATAACAGAATTCCATTACTCATGGAAAACTAAAATAGTTAGGAAATAGCTGAAAACCACATGGAAGAATTATAAATATACACAGGGTCAGGCAACACCACTGTTCCTATCCCAAACTACCCTTCCTGCACCTCACACAACTTACCCATTATAAATTCAATTGAGTTGACAAGCCATTCTTTCAAAATGGCTTAGACTAGAGATAAATTTAACAGAAAGACAACTGAGAACCAGTGACTGCAAGTGACTTAACCAAGATATTTTATCAGTTGGTGGCAGAGTGAGTTTTTGAATATATCAAGCCATTGCCAAATGAAAGAGAATTTTATTTTGAGGCTAGAATGCTTTTTTTTTTTTTTTTTTTTTTTGCGGTACTGGGGATTGAACTCAGGGCCTTGTGCTTGCGAGGCAAGCACTCTACCAGCTGAGCTATCTCCCCAGCCCCTAGAATGCATTCTTGAAGGAAAGGTGGGTCTGAGAATAATCTATAAAAATGTCAAAATGGGAAGTGTTTGATAGCTAAGCTAGCATAAGGGCATAAGACAAGTAGAATTTAAAAGAAAAGGTCCTTGTCATCAAGAAAGTGAAAACAATCTATAGAAAATTTTTGCAAATCATATACATGGTAAGAGATTTGTACCTATAATATATAAAGAATTCTCACAATAATGAAAAAACAACCCCCCCTTTTTTAATGGACAAAGGAGGACTGGGGACATGGTTCAGTGGTGGTAGAATGCCTGTACGGCATGCATGAGGCCCTGAGTTTGATCCTTAGCACAAAAACACCCCCCACCCCCAAAAAAAAAAAACCCAGGATCTAAATACATATTTCTCCAAAGATGATACACAAATACCAATAAATCCATGAGAGAAAACATAACATTAATCACTGGGCAAATAACAAATCAAAACCATCATAATATACCAATTTCAAATCCCCTTGACTGGCTAAAGTTAAAAAAAAAAAAAGACACACAATAACAAGTATCGGTGAGGTTATGGAGAAATTAAAACACTGAAACACATCTGGTGGGAATGTAAAATAGTGCAGCCCTTTAGAAAAAACTTGGCAGTTCCTAAAAAGGCTGAACACAGAACTACCACATGACCCAGTTATTCCACCTCCAGGTGTTACACCCAAGAGAAATGAAAACATATGCCTACACAAAAAATTTACACGGGAACAGTCACAACAGAAATATTTTTAATAGCCAAAAAATGGAAACAAACTGTCCATCAAACCCTAAATGGATAAATAAAATAGGGCACTGCCACACAATGGAATATTAATAGATTATAAACAGAAATGCAGTATTCATACATGCTACAACATGGGTGAACTCTGAAAGCATTATGCTAAGTCAAAGTCAGTCAGTCACAAAAGAACACATACTGTAAAGTTCCATTTATGTGAAATATTCAGAATAAGCACATCTAGAGACAGAAAAATAGATTGGTGGTTGCCTCGGGCTCATGGGGGTAAGGATAACGGAGGTAGGTGACTGCTAAACCATAAAGGCTTCTTTCCGGGTTAAGGAAAATGTTCTAAAATTGTAGTAATGACTGCACAATTCTGTAAATATATTCAAAATTGTACACTCTAAGTGGGTGAACTGTATGGGATGTGACTTATATTTCAAGTCCTTACAAAGGAAAACGAAGTAGTTCCCTGATATTTTCTACAGCAGTTGTAACTAATAGGCAGCTCTTTATTTACGAAGTCTAGACCTAGACAATAGAGGTCCCAAACAGTTAAATTATGTCTTAAAAGGTACAATAATCGTACTTGAAGGTTTTATAACAAAGGACAAAAACCTTGTGTAATAAAAGCTGGAAGACATCGTGGCCGTGCACAGGCTTGGAAACTAAGGCAGCGAAGATGCCAGGTGTGGGTGTCTGGGATCAAACATACCTCGAATCACCCGAGGGAAGAGGCGGCGCGAAGGCAGCCTGGGGTCTGCATTTCCGCTGGTAAACCCGGGTGAGCACTCCCACCTGGAAGCTGGCTGCGGTACGAAGGCGGAGACAGAGAAGCTGCAGCGGTCCCACAACAGGATCCCAGAGATACCTCCCGGGCCGCTCCCGGTTTCCATGGCTAACATCAACTCCGGCGGGGGCCCGAAAGGAGCAGTACGCGCGCGTGCGCGTGCGCGCACTCAGGAGCGGGGCCGGCTCGCCCCAGCCTGCGCTCGGTGCCGAGGCGGGCTAAGCGAGGTAGGGGAAGAGACGCGCTTCCTCCGTTCCAGGCCTGGCTCCGCGTATGCCTGGCCCGGAGCCGTGGGAGTCGCTGGTACTCTGGTCCCTCTCTGGACCCGGGCGCCTGCATTAGGGGTACGGGGACTACAGCTCCACCTCTGAACTTTCACCTGGGCCGCGCCCCCACGCAAGAGCGTCATGGCCCTGGTGACGTGACGTTCTTCCGCAGGGCAGGCTCCGGGGTTGGACCGACGCGCAGCCGCCATTTTGGGAGTCCCTGTGTCTCTGAGTTCGTGAGAGTCGTGTGACCCCTGACTCAGGAGTGTAGTAGGACCACAGCCTTTGAAGGTTGCACGACCTCCATTAATGGCGTCTGTTGTTTGGCCTTCACCACCCAACATTTAGACGGTAATGAGTACTTTTCAGTGATTCCTCGTGAACCCCGTGCAGGTTGGAATACTTGGAGCTGCTTAACGGGCATACTTCCTTTTATTTCGTTTCGGAAATATTGTGGGTTTTTTTCGTTTTGTTTTGTTTTATATTTTATTTTTAAACAAATTGAAGGTTTGTGGCAACGCCACGTAGATCAGTACTGTTGGCGCCATTTTTCCAACGGTGATCGCTTTGTTACATTTTGGTAATTCTCAAAATGTTTTGAGCTTTTTCATTTTCTTTAATATGATATGATGACCTGTGATCGATGATTTTTTTCTTTTGTGTGCGTATGATAAATGATCTTTGATGCTCCTATTGTAATTATTTTGGGGGTATTATGAAACACGCCCATATAAAACAACCAACAATGTTGCGTGTTCTGCTGTTCCACCCATGTTACTCTTATTTTCCTCCTTCTTGGGCTTCCCTACTCCCCAAGATGCAACACTGTTGAAATTAAGCCAGTTCATAACCCCACTATGACCTCTAAGTGAAAAGAAGAGTCGAATACCTCTCACTTTAAATCAAAAGCTAGAAATGATTAAGCTTAGTGAGGGCATGTCCAAAGCTGAGACTGGCAAAAAGCTTGACCTCTTGAGGTGAACTGCCAGGTTGTGAATGCAAAAGAAAAGTTTTTCAGGGAAATTAAAAGTGCTACCCCAGGAACACATTATTGATAAAAAGGCAAGTCATTATTGCTGATAGAAAGTTTTAGTAGTCTTGATCAAACCAGCATCAACATTCCCTTTAAAGCCAAATCCAGAGCAAGGCCCTAAATCTCTTCAGTTCTGTGAAGGCTGAGAGGTGAAGAAGCTGAAGAAGAAAAGTTTAAAGCTAACAAAGTTTAGTTCATGAAGTTTAGGGAAAGAATTTGTTTCCATAGCATAAAAGTGCAAGGTAAAGCTTCAAAGACTAATGTGGAAGCTGCAGCAAATTATACAGAAGATCAAACTAATTGATGAAGGTCACTACACTAGACAACAAATTTTCAACGTAGAAGTGGAGCCTGAAGATATGATTAAATTACTGCAATCATCCCATGATAAAACTGAGGAGGAGTTACCTCTTACAAATGAGCAAAGAAAGCGACTTCTTAAGATGGAATCTACTCCTAATGATGCTATGAACATTGTTAAAATGACAACAAAGGATTTAGAATATTACATAAACTTAGTTGATCATGTAGTAGCAAAGTTTGAAAGGACTAATTTTGAAAGAAGTTCTGCTGTGGGTAAAATGCTATCAAACAGCATTGCATGCTACAGGGAAATCTTTTGTGAAAGGAAGAATCAATCAATGCAGGGAACTCAATTGTCTTATTTTAAGAAATTATCAGTCATCCCAACCTTCAGCAACCAGCACCCTGATCAATCAGCAGCCATCAACATCAAGACCCTTCATGAACAAAAAGATGATTCACTGAAGACTCAGATGATCATTAACATTTTTTAACAATTTCTTAATATTAAGGTATATACCTTTTTTTAAGACTCTAGGACTCAGTATAATGTAAATAAAACTTTTATATGCACTGGGAAACCAAAAAATTGTGCCTGACTTTATTTCGATACTGACTTTATTGAGATAATCTGGAACCAAATCTGCAGTATCTCCAATGTTTACTTTATATGTGCTTACTATAGCCCATTTATTGCATTTTTTTTCCATGTGTGAATTGGTGGCTGCCTTCTGAAGTGCAAGGATCAAAATGCACATCGTTGAAACATGTTACTAAGATATCTGTGTTAATAAAACAAGACAAAGTTCTTGTGTTCCACTTTTTTTAAAACCATACCTGATATATTAGTGTGGCATTTATTGTACATGCAGGAATCTTTATGGAATGAATGGTCATAAAGACCCTAGTTATTCTTGCTACAGATTTATTCATATTCCTAGTGCTCACTGCCATTATTCTCCATGAAGTTTGGTTTTTCTCCCAAGTTCTGGAACCCTTTCACATTGCCAATTAGGAATCCTCAAGGTGGCTTCTGAGAGTTGTAACAATAATTGGTCTCTGCTGAGACCAATGAGCTCAGGTAAAGGAACATTTAAGCCAATTTGATTGTTCATGGTACCCATGTTTTCCTGTTTTTGATCTACTTTTTCTGCACCCATGGGACTTCTAAATGGCTTGAGGACAGTCTTATTTGGATCTCTCTATCTCAAAAGTATAAATGTAAACTATAAATGCAGTCTTGTTTTTCTGGCTATACTGAAAGTGATGGTTTTGTTAAGCATTTAGGCTTTCAGTTCCTATGGGGGAAAAACATTATTAAAAGAAAGCCAAGACTTATTTTTAAAAAGATATTTCTTTCTAAAGGTATAATAGTTTATGGAAAGCATATAGAAGGAAACCTTACATAGTATCAATGATGTACAGATATTTGGACACAGTTTGCATATAGAACTTGTCATAGTTCAGTATCTTCACCATTTGATAGATTTTGAGAAAGTGTGCTTTCTGGTCCATCCATAATGTTTCCACCTCTTTGCTGGGAGACAAGCTTATTTATCATTAGTCACATTAAGTAACCTTGAAGCATCACCTAAATGCTAAGAAGTCCAAGTGTAGCAGCATTAAGAAAGAGTAGAGGCTCCAGAGTCAGGAATCATGGATTAAAACCCTGACACCACTGCCCATTATTATGTGATCTTTGGGGTCACCTGATTTCTCTAGTCCTCAGTTTCCATGTAACATAGGGCTAGATGAGAGAATTTAACTCACAGTTAGGTAGGTTGTATTAAACTACATGGGAACAGTCATAATGGAAATATTTTTAATAGCCAAAAACTTATCATAGTAACTGACACAGTTTAAGTGCTTATTAAGGATGCACTATTGTCTTTATGTAGTTTATAATACCTTTCTTTCTCAGGGACTTTATATAAGACTGAACCAGAATTAATGTTATGTTGTTGTTGAAATACCTGCTGTTTATATTTTTTTCAAATATGTTTCAACATTTTAAACCACTTTTAAAGGTAGTTTATAGTATGAGGCCCTTAGTTATTATTTGCGTATAAATATTCATTCAACATTTATTGAAATTGTAGTTCCTCCTTCCCAGGAACCATATTGCTCCAGATACAAAGTCAAAATATTATTCTTAAGGTTTGCCAAAATATAACTTGGGAGATGAACAAGGACATCAGTAGCAGAATGTGTTATAAACCAAGAAGCACTGGAAGCTGCAGAAAAATAGGACACAAAATATTCTGGTGAAATTAAGGATGATTGCAGTCTAGTTTAAAAGAGCAAATAGATGACGATGAAATAAACGATGAAAATGTGAGAGAGCAGGTATTCCAAATGGAGGAACATTCATTTATTAATTCATTTGACAAATATTTAGAGCATACATAGAAATGGGTTCTTTTTGCGCTTCATTTAATCTTAACTTATGAGGTAGTTTATTATTATTCTCATTTCAAATATAAGGAACCTTAGCTTCAGAAAAGTGAAATGATGAAAGTGGGAGTTGAGCTCACATCTGTATGTCTTCACAATTCTCCGTTTTCTGCTACCTTCCTTGTTCACATGAAATTAAAATACGATAAAAATCTGAAGCTGCTACTTAAACCAGAAAAAAATGTATAGCAAGTCATAATCATGACATACATGTTTTTGTGTAATGTTATAATGTCAATCCAGTTTTACGCTCATACTCAAGCTGTTCCACTTGCTAAAAAGTAAACACAAATTATCATGAAGCTCTTACTTTGCAAAAATAATGCAATCTGCAGCATCAGGAATAATAGGTAAAGAAAGGTGAAATTTTAAAGTAAAGTTAAGAAGCAAGAATGATAACAAAAATGGGCAAAATTACCTCAAGGCATTAAAAGCTGAGTTTCCAGTGCAAGGAAGCAGAATTGCTAGAATTTGGTAAATGGATGGGGATGGGACAAGGTGCAGAGGAGTGTGAGGAGACCCAAGAAAAAAGGATGATGATGAACCCAACCTTCCAAGTCCAGTGACCACAAAGTTTGTGGCACCCTAAATTAAATAAGCAAAGGAGAAAGAATAGTTTTGAGAAGAGAGATAATGAAGCCATTTTAAGAGATGTGTTTAATGGGCAGTTGGGCTATTCAGGTACATATCTAGTTAGAAATACAGACATTGGACCTTGGGAGAAAGGTAAAAAATAGAAAAGATACTTAGAAATATTAAAAAAAAAAAAAAGGACAGTGAAGTCATCAAATTGAAATGCCAGGGTTTAGGCCTTATGGGAATGATAACCAAAGAAGAAAACCATTGGGAGAAGAAGAAAGGGACTATAAGATGATCAATTTTTCAATTGCTAGAATTTATCTCATTGCTTTATATCACAGATCATGATGTGATTGTGTGTGTGTGTGTGTGTGTAGAGGGTAGGGCTGGGAATTAAACCCAGAGCCTTGCACTTGCAGGGCAAGCTCTCTACACTGAACCATACCCCCAGTCCTATAATTTGGATATTTTTAAAAGATCATGGGAATGGGTAGGTGGTGAGTAGAAATTTCAGTGTCTGGGCATATTCACAGGTATGCAGGTTGTGTGATACTCAGTTTTGAGGATATTACAGACAGGAGTGACCAATAATTACTTACAAAGTTTCATATGAAACTTCCTTTAATACAGAAAATTTCATACCCCACAAACATAAATAGATCAAATAAGATGTAACAATCATATCTTTGCCTTTTGCTGATTTTAAGCTTTATCGTATAATACTTTAAAATTATAGTTCTGAAACATTTAAGGTAATTGCTGATGGGAAGTATAGGGTGAAAAGATGGTTGCAGATTTTGGTTATGATCAAGAATTCTGAAGTTTCTTGGGTAGCTCTTAAAGTTCACTATCATTTTGTATCAATAACCTAACAAATTAGATGTTTAATTTTAGGTGTGTTTCAGTTAATGTTAACTTAGAATATCACAACAGGAAACTGGTTTCATTTAGTTGTTCAAAAAGGGAACATAGGTATATAAAAAGAACAATTTTTGGTAGACTAATAATAAAACTATCTAAAATGATAAAATTTAATTTTAAAATTGTTACATTTTACAAAACTGTGAATATGATGTCACTAGAAGATCAAAATTCTGTATATCCAGAGGTATAATTTGATTTATACAATTAATTTATACCACATCTGCTTTAAGTAGAGATTTCCCTTGGTTTTGGTACACATAATTGAGGGATAATAATGCAGATTTTAGAGTCTTCATCCCAGCATCTTATACTGATTGGAACATCAATTACCTGCTTCTACTGATAGTGTTATACAAAATATGATGCCTTGTTATTAATACTGATATCTAAAGCTAGAATTACAATAACTTGAAATAGATACCCTTTTCTTCATATCTGCTTGCTAAATTCTGTTTTTAAGTGTACCATTTAGAATCCTGTGAACATTATCTTTTCACTTACCTGGAGAAAGAATATATAAGGGAGTGCAATAAGCAAGTTAACAGAATTTCTACTTGGTAGGAAAATTATAGTTACATAAGAATGGAGGGAAGTTAGGTGCAATTTGCCTAATGGTGGAATATCCTCTTATAATCTTTTCAGACTCATTACTATTGAATGGAAAGTTAGAGTTTATTCACATTAAATAGTTTTTTAGGGGAATGAAACCATATTTAGCAAATAAAATTTATACAAAAATATAAATGACAAAAATCAGTGTTTATGGGGCAATGGAGGAATCAAGCAAAACTTAAAATGCAGTTTCTTTTGACAATGAAATTTTATTTATTGAAATGCCTTACAGATGTCTAACCTAAGTATGCAAAGATTTGTACAAAGATGTAATTAGACTGTTTATAAGCAAAAAAAAAAAAAATTTCTTTGTGAACGTAACAAGTTAAACTAGGCCCAAAAAGAAGTACATCTTCTATGCAAAGACGCCCAACTTATATTAAGTAAAAAAAAAAATGAAAAATTAGTTTGTGCAGTATTGTTTTATCTATATAAAAATTCACTATAAATACAAATATGCTTTCTGTATGCTTATTTCAGAAGGTTACATGAGAAAATACGATAGTCTTTAACTTCAGGAGGGTAACTGGAATTTGATGGTAGGGCAGCTTTTACTTTTTGCTTGTACTCCTTTGTACTGCTAATAAATTTTTAAACAATTTTATTATGATTTTTAAATTTTTATTTATTATTTTATTCTTTTGCAGTACTGGGGATTGAACCCATACATGTTCTATCTCCATCCCTTTTTATTTTGCCAAGGCTGGCCTCACACTTGTGATCCTCCTGCCTCTTACCCTCTTGATTTCCTGGGGTTACAGGCATGTGCCATCACACATGGCAACATTTATTAGTTTTATAATCTTTAAGCCATAAAAACTTTAAACAAAAAATTAACAAAAAATACTCCCTTTTCCAAGAACTCCACCAAGCTATTAAATCATTAAGTCAATATGTAGTCAATAAAAAGACTTAGTGGTCAGTACTATGACACACACCTGTAATTCCAGTGACTCTGGAGGCTGAGGCAGGAGGATTACAAGTTCAAAGCCAGTCTTAGCAATTTCATGAGGTCCTAAGCAACTTAGTGAGACCCTTTCAAAATAAAAAATTAAAAGGGATGGGATATAGCTCAGTGGTAAAGTTCCCTGGATCAATTCCTATATAAAGTAATTTGGAAAATGTTAATTTTCCTGAATAAAGAAATAGTTTATAGTATTGATACTTCATAGGAAGAGAAATGTAATTTTTTTTTTAGTGTTATAGTTTAAAATTACTGCAAGTTATTTGGCATACTGGTAAATCTGGGGCTCTGATAATCAGACTGCATAGATTCTGTACTACTGTAATGTTAGATCAATAGATCATCATTTGAACTCCATAAAAATAGTTCATTTTATAATAAATGAGAACATTTACTGAATTTACATGTACATTCTCAAGATTATTATGTCTTTTTCCAATGTTGTATACAAAAATCCATATTTTTAGTATACATGTAAAATACACAGTGTATATATACAGATATGGATATATGTAAAATATTTCTACATATGTAAAATGTATATTGTGTATAACATGCAAAACAAAATACATGAAAACTATTTTGTTGAGCTTGCAATGACTATTACTGAAATAAATTTTCATACGTGGTTTGCCTTTAGCAATGTAATTTTAAATATAGTCATTTTAGTAAAATTTATGCCAATAATTTTTTAAAATTTTACTTTGAGATCTTTTTAAGACACTTAGTTTAAAAGAAAACAAATGTGTAGAAATGAACATTAGAATAATTATTAATCCCACTGAACTTTAAAAGTCTGTTATTTATGAATTTCAAGGCAAATATTGGATCCATGTTTTTACTTAGAAATTTTTCTTCCTCAAGACTTTGTAATTGGTAGAAAATGTATATGCCAGTAAAGAATAACATGTATAAGAAAAATGCATTTACTTGTGGAGATAATCATATCATTTTTATCTGTGACTTCTATGTAAAACTAGCCTATGGATTTTTCCCGTGAACTTTTTTACCTCGCATCATAATAATGAAAATAAAATCTTAGAGGTGAGGTTTCTTCTAAGTATATCGAAGCTTTGCCTAATACTTGTAATAAAACCAAATAAATATTCATCTCTGTACTATAGAATATCTTTTTTTTTATTGTGACTGTCCCCAAAAGTGTAGAAGTATACACTCCGAATTCAATAATTCAGTATCTTTATCATTGGTGTACCCAATTGCAGTCAGAGTAGAATAATCACCTATGAAAACCTAAGTTACATTTATTCTTATGAAATTCCCTCCTTTGTCTGTCTATACCTTTTCTCAATATAGATGTTCTTTACAATATGTCTTAAAAATACTAACCTGAATATTATATGGACTTTTCCTGAGAAAATTTTTATTCCTTTGTCTCCTGATGTACAGAATGCATAGTAATTTGCCTTATAAGTCAGTGAACAATCTTCAAGAATGAGGAAGGCCTTAAGCTGATTTTCCCCTCCTTTTGATATTATTACCTATACCCTATTACTGCCCCCTCCTAAAGAGAATGGCTCTTCCATTCAGGCATAAAAACCATCCCTACCTGAGAGCACTCTGAAATACTTTGTCCTGTTTGCATGTTCTCCATTCACTAGATCAGTGTTTTCCTTATATCTTTGACAAAGGAAGATTGGAACCTTACTCCAGATTATAACAACAAGAATTTAACAAAACACTTACTGTGAAAGATTATGATTTTTATAGAGTTATGGAAAGCATATTTAATTAGTATTAATGATATCTAAATTATAATTCAATATCTGTAAGAAACTTGATAATTTGACATTGGGCAAGTCACTTTAGACTTTTCATACCCCAATGTCTTCCTCATATTAAGAAATTGGACTGCATCTCTAAATTTCCATATAACTCTGTATTTCTGCTGTTGTATTTTTATATAAAATTTATCATGCTATGGGTAGAAATAGTCTAAAAGTTTATTTTTTGCAAGTAAATTTGAATTTTCTAAATAACATACTTCCAACATATTCGGACCTAAACAAAATGAATTATCATTAGAAAACTAAACTCTGGTAACTTCAGTATTGACCACTTTTCCTGGGACAGTGATTCTGTCAATATTAACATCAAGTAATGTGTCACTTTAATCAGTTTTCATTAAGTACCAACAATTTAACTTCTGAAAGCTCTTTCCTTAAGGTCAATTAAATAAAAACGTTAAAGCAAGTATTGGGAAGGTTTCTACCTTGTAGTAGTCAAGTTATTTTATTTTTATCTCCTTTTTGATTAAAAGTAGTGGTCAAAAGATGTTGAAGCCCTCAAAGGAGATTTTGAAGATGACGAAGTGCTGGAGCTACCCAGGCAGCAATCAGAAATAATTAAGAAAAATGTACCAAATGCCTCATTCTTTCTCTAGACTGCATGGCAAATTACATCTAATATTTCAGGCTTGTTGCATTTTAAAATAAGGCCTCCAACTAAGCAATTTTCAAGACAACCCCAATCAAAAGATATTGCTTAAAATTTTCTTCTTGCTGTAGAAATGAAAAGAGTGATTGTCTATGTTGATTAGCCTTGAAGATTGCTTTGGGAAGAATTTGACAGTTCTAGTAACATTCCCATTATAATTTACAATCTGAAAAATTGAATACTACATTGACTATCAGGATAGTTTAAGGTTTCCTTTTTACATACTAATTTTATTCTACTTTAACATAAAGAAGGGTCCTTGTGGTATGTATTTTTAATGCATATATAATTTACTTTTATCATGATTCTTTACAATTATTCTCACTAGGTCAAACAAAAAATATACTTTAATTTAACCTGAAATATTTATTGATGCCTACTGTGTGCAAAATTTTTGCTAATCAGTTTGGCAGATACAGTGATTAAAAAACATTTAACAATATAAATGTTTGGTAGATATAAAATTCACAGATAAACGAAACAAATTAGAACCAATTGCGTTTCAGTTATGATGAATTGAGCATGGCAGATAACTATTTTGTTTATTATACATAAGTGCTAAATAAAATTTATATATATATATTTTTCCCCCTTGGTAACAGGGAGTGAACCCAGGGGCACTTAACCACTAAGCCACATCCCCAGCCCTTTTTTAATATTTTATTTAGATATGGGGTCTCACTAAGTTGCTTAGGGCTTTGTTAAGTTGCTGAGGACGTCCTTGAACTTGTGATCCTCCTGCCTCAGGGATTCCAGGTGTGTGCCGCCATGGCTGGCTCATTTATTCATTCATCAATTCAGTTAATGGACATTTATGTTTTGTTTACTGTGTGATAGAAAATTAGAGGAGTAGTGATGCATAGAGGAATAACAGTAGCTCCTATAATGGGCCCTTCTGGTTAGAGTGCTGGGGTAATACAAATCTATAAGATCACTTTGGAAATAAATTTAACATTTATTAGCAATTGTCTAAAAATCTGCATACCCTTTAACTGATTAATACTTAGAATTAATTCAAAGGAAGTAAAAGGACTAATGCACATATGTGTTTATTACAAATTTCTAATGCTAGAAAATTTGAAGAAACTTAAATGTTGCATGATTTAATGATTAAGAAAATTACACTGTTTACCCTTGGTTGACTATAACACAAAAATGAAAGTGATAATTATGTTAATTTTGCCATACCATGGAAAATGTTTAGGTATGTAATGTGAAAAAAATCGTATATTTTAATTCTGTAAAAATATACAACTGAGAAACTAAAAATTAAAAGTTTAAAAAATGATAGCTATATTAGCATGGTGGGTTTTAGATGATTATCTTTATATCCATTTGCCAAATATACTTATTTTAAAATAACTAATAAAATGTTTTAATGCATAACAGTTCTGTATTGCAACCTTTGTGCGTTGCTGGTGGGAATATAAAATGGTAGAGTTGCTATAGAAAATAATATGGTGACTCCTTAAAAAATTAATTAGAGGGGCTGGGGTTGTGGCTCAGTGGTAGACGCTTGCCTCACATGTGTGAGGCCCTGGGTTCAATCCTCAGCACCACATAAAAATAAAAAAAGTGTTGTGTCCATCTACAACTAAAAAAAATATTAAAAATTAATCAGAATTTTCATATGATTCATCACTTCCATTTCTAAGTATCTCCCCAAAGAACTCAAAGGGTTCAAATGGATATTTGTACACCATGTTCATAGCAACATTATTCACAATAGCCAAAAGGTAGAAGTAAAACAAGTATTCATGAACAGATGAATGAATAAATCAAATGTGGTATATACCTACAGTGGAATATTATTCTGCTTTTAGAAGGAAGGAAATGTAACACATACTAGAACATGGATTAACCTTGAAACCCTTATGGGAAGTATAATAAGCCATTTGCAAAATTACTGTACAAATGCTGCATGATTATACTTATATGAGGTACCTAGAGTAGTAAAATAAAGACAATATAGTGATAATTAACAGGAATTTGGGGATAGGGTAGTAGGGAGTTATTATTTAATAGGTACAGAATTTTGCAAGGTGATAAAGAGTTATGGAGATGGTTTTGTGAGTATACTTAACATCAATCTGTACAATTAAAAATGATTTAAGATAAATTTTGTTATGTGCATTTGGCCTTAACAAAAATTCAAAGGTTAAAATGGTAAATTTTATGTTCTGTATATTTTACTACAATAAAAAGATTAAAGTGATCAAGAAGCAGGTTATATTTATATTTATATGGTTATATTTGAGAAGTTGAAAGGGGACTAAATTTGAAATTCATAAGCAACTTGAAAGAGAATTCTAAAGATAAATGTCACCAAATTATATAGTCTGATTAAACTGAAATTTATGATTAAAATCTGTTCTGAGTATTTTTTTTTTTTTTTTTTTGGGGTGCTGGGGTTCGAACCAAGCACTCTACCGACTGAGCTATCTCCCCAGCCCCTGTTCTGAGTATTTATCAAGCCTTTTTCTAAGCCCATATTGGTAGGAGAAGTAAAAATTTGTAATAGACTAAAATGAACTTTGAATATTATAATTTTAGAGATATTTACTTTATGAAAAAAACACCTGAAGGTCCAGAGAAGTTATATAGACAGTGTTTTAGTCAGCTCTTTCGTTGCTGGAACTAAAAGACCCTGAGAACAATCTTGGAGGAGGAAAAGTTTGTTTGGGGCTCACAGTTTCAGAGTTCCAGCTGATAGACACCTGGCTCCATTCTTTAAGGCTCTAGGTGAGGCAGAACATCATGGCAGAAGAGTATGTAGAGGGAAGCAGCTCATGTGATGATCAGAAAGCAAAGAATTTACTTACCAGATAAAAAATATATACCCAAAGGCATGGCCCCAATGACCCACCTCCTTCAGCCACACCCTACCCACCTTCAGTTACCCACTCAGTTGATCCTGTCAGGTGATTAATTCACTGATGGGTTAAGGTTTTCATAATCCAGTCATGTCTCCTCTAAACCTTGAATTGTCTCATACAGGAACTTTTGGGAGACATCTCACATCCAAACTTTTTAACTGATAATAACAGACCTGGATTGAACTGACCCCCTTGACTACTAATAGTATTGTTTAGGCTTTGTACTACCACAAGTAGGCCAGATTCTAGTCTTTTAAAAAAAAATCATGTTATGAAACATTTTGTTATTTCTTCTCTACTGGGAAATTCTTTTGTCAAACATCTAGTTCCTGTGCAATACTTTGTCTTATACTCCCACTTTTGATTTTTTAAAAATATTCTCAAGAAATTTTTAACTTCATAGCTCTCCCTTTTTGATCCTAAGAGGTTGCATTTTCTTTACTTTTAAGAATAATCTATTTTACGAACTATAGCCTAAATATCTTTCCTATTCCACTTTTACCAGTAATTGTGAGACTCAAAATAGAAGTGACACTGAGTTTATCTCCTAAAGTTTATGCATTTGCATGGAGTCTGAACACTTTGTTGCAAGTGACAAAAATTCACCCCCCAAAGGATTCACTGACTCATGTAAGTGGGAAGTCCAAGGGTACATCTTAAGGAAAAACTGCATCTGGAGGCTCAGATACTGCTGTAAAAAACTTATCTCTTTCTTTGCATTGCCTTATTCTTCAAGTAGACTTTTCTAGAGGCAGACAAATAAATGGCTGCCAGAGACTTCAGACTCACATCCTTTCAGTTAACAATTGCAATCAAGTAAATAAACCAAAGAACTCTTTCTGAGTTTTCATATCTGAATTTCAGGCTCTATGTACCCACCTACTCCTATGACTGGTAGTCCCAACTTTAACACATAGAATTGGGGCAGGGTTTTCCAAAGGAATCTGAAGAAAGGGGATAGGGAAATTAATTAGGGCAGGGAAAAAAGAACAATTCTCATTGTCCACTAAACCAGTATCTTCCCACTTTTTAATGAAGCAATTCCTTTTTTTTTTTAAATTCCAGATACTGAAAGCACCAATGTTCCTGTTTGATTCATTATATTTTAAATCATGTAATATACTGCATATTTGTCTCCATTTGGCTTAACATTTGAATCTCGTTTCTTATGGAATTTTCCATTTTGAAGGCCTTAGTGGGGAAAACAGGCCACCATGGAAGTTGGAAAATACAGATGTTTTTCTTAAACACTCATAACTAAAATTTGTAAGTGAATTTTTTCCCCCTTTTGATTTGACTATCTTCTTCTTGGAGTTTTCAATTCAGAGCATGAGAAACAAGTAGGAATGGTTCTAATTCAATCTGATAGCAGTTAGAACATCCAGAGTCAGTAGCAGTCATATAGTGGCACCACATCTGGGACAGCAGCAAGACACTTGCATCCTATTTAATTTGTTCCTTGGCATGACATTGCCTGTGATTGTTCCACCCAGTTCCCCTAAGTCTCATTCTATGAGTCTGGCTTTCCAGTTTTTTGGTCGTATGAACTATCTACTATGCTGTATCTACAATAATTTTATTTGCAGCCCAAATAATTTTATTTGCAGTTGTTATATTCTGCTAATTTTTAGCAATTATTTTGAAGTACATTTTTTTCTCTAAGATGCTAATGATTGATGAATTGAAGTATGATTTTTTTCATTTTCTTAAATACTTAACAGCTTCAAATTCTAGAGTTTATTTTTAATGGCCCCCTTTTACAATGATATTGAATTAGTTTTATTTATTAAAGTAGGAAAATAATGCATTTAAGAATAAAATTTTTACAAAATGTACAAAACAAGACTCAATTGACTTTTAGTTAAAAATTTAAACCACTTAATAATTTCCTATTCTATGAGCAACATTACCTAATTTTGTTTTCTATTTCAAATTTTTATAATTGTATACTTGTGCCTTTGTGTCTTTTTTTGTAGTGCAAAAAGTTGACATAGTGTAATGATTGTTATAGGCTATAACACTAACTTGTTATAATTACGTGAGACCTATATGCTATAATTTTATTTGTGATTGTATATGTATGTGCATGTATATACTATGTTGTTTAAAAACTCCAGTGGTGGCAGTTTAAAGATATTTTGTTGCAAATAGTGGTCTTAATGCCTAAAATAGAACACAGTCCTTCACAAGGAAAATTAACCAGGGAAATATGCCAATTTTGACTTCATTTCCATCCTATTGAATGACTGCATTCATTCTCTTTAGATTTAAAGCTTTTCATTTACAGTTCCTCAACACATTTTATATAGAATTCCAGCTTGCTTTTCACCTATCTTTTAACAGTTTAACATAGATGGCTAGATCAAGTCCATTGTTCCAATTGTATGCAGCTTAAAAAGCTCTGCAGTATTTTACTCTTTCCATTGTGTCTGGCTTCCCCAAGTGCTCTGCTCACTGCATTTTACTGTACTCCTGATTTCTAAACCCATTTATACCTATTCTTTCTGAAGACACTTGTTCATCTGGGAGCTCAAATTGACTTCTCCTCATTCTATTTCCTTAACTAAAAACTGTACCATTAAGGTTGATTGAACTCTTTTAAAGCACTTCATAAAAAATGAAAGGCCATAGAAAAGTAGGCTACTGGTGTTTGTAAATATCTGTTTTAAGCCAAACTGATAGGAAGGAATAAGAAATAATTTGAAACTTTAAAATGTTATTGATATATTTTTTATAGATTAGTCTATTTTTGGTTCTTCTTTGAGAGACATACTTGTAAAACATTCTGGGAAGGAGGGGAGAGGGAGCACTAGGTTATAATTAAAGATGAAACAAATAGTAGAGCCAAGCCACTAAAATTATCAAAAACATTCTCTAGAAAAGAAAAACCTAATTTTACAATAAGATATAAAACACACAAGTCATGAGTAATATAACTTTTTTCTGATTAGAATATAGTTGTTATTTCATGGTTTGCAAAGTAGTAAGGCCACCACTAATCTTGTATGTATAATATTTAACTCTGCTGGAATATATTTTAAAAACTTAGAAATTAGAATTGAAAATTAAATGCCAGGAAAAAAATGTAGAAAACTATTGTGAAAGACATTTTATGTCTATTATGTTTGATCAAATGTAATTTATTTAAAAAGCTCACCAAAATATATTATCCCGATGGATTCTTATTCACAGTATGTGGAAATACTGTTACATTAAATGATACAATACAAAGAAAAATCTATTGTATGTAATTCAGAATCATTGCTATCTTCTGTGGACCATGACAATGTTGATGAACTGATTTTTTGATTTACCTAAAATATCATATAGTTAAGACCTAACAAAATATGAAAGATAAATAATTTATCTTAAGGTTTTAATATTTTAAAAAATACTTCTGTTTCTTTGAATATGCTATTCTCTTTTTAGTTTACAAATTTTTTCTATTAAATTGTTAATTTTATCTAATTATAAGGAAAAACTGTCACCAAAACAAAATTTTAAGATAAAAATATATAGACTGAGATGTTTTTGAGTAGTTTACAAAACACTTCTATTCACAAAAGAATAATGGTAGAATGGTATAATTAATAAAAACAAAGTGGAATATTTTTAATAACTGTGTATTCCTTATTGAACTAGTACTAAAAGGCAGCTGCAAATTTAAATTGTAATTTAGTATAGGTTTCTCTTTCAAAATATTTCAATAATGGAGGGAAGTGTAGAAAAATGAATTTAAGAAGTTTTGTGCTTGGAAGTTATCTAGAATCATTAAGTTTTATAGCAGAGGCATCAGAAGAACCAACCAATTTCTAGTCCATAAACAAATTGATGGTTCCATATTTTCCTTATTTCCCTCCCAAATCTAGCTGGATTGCAGAGTTAAATTTGTGATTATGAATAAAAACTAAATGACAAAAAAAAAAATCCACTAATGGAACTTGGCCATAAATACTTGCTTCTACTCACAAAAAACTATAAATAATTTACTTTCTTTTATAAGTAACATTTAATTGAAGCTAAGAGCCTAGAAAGTGACTAAAATCTACTTTTTAAAAATATTAAACATTTCTCATCATGTATGATAAAAAGACATGGCAGGATTATTTTCAAACTAGTCAATAGTGACTATAAACATACATGCAGTGTACATTCATAGGTAACAGTGTATAATATAAATGCTAGGCAAAAACATGTTCACAACCATAGTTAATTTTGTGACAATAGAAAAATCCAGGGCTATAAAAATAGGAGTAAGTAATAAAGTTCTTATCTAACAAATTAAGTAGTTAATCTTCATGTATAGAATCAGAAAGTCAGTATGACATTATCTACATTCAGTTCAGCACTGTAGGCTTCTTATCTATGAAGTGCCCTAATTTCCAGCTTTCCAGGTTGTTTGTGGAATTGAAAATTGAAAATAAGTCAAATAATCATGCATATGATTGCATGCAAAATAAATCTATCGAGACATTTGCTGGAAGCAAAGAAATAATACTTTTGCTATATTGCAGTTACAGAAATTATACATTTTATCCAAGCTAAATACACTGGAAGGGAATGAATAGTTTACAGTCTTTACATACATTAGGGCTCTACAATAAATTATTAAACTGCCTTATTAATAATTAATTGCCAATTCACTTGTAATGGAAAAAACAATGAATTTGGAGTTGAAAAAAATGTAGAACTAGGTGTGATATGTACTGTTCTTTTTGTAGTCACAGTTTCTGTGTAAGTGCATACAGTACATGCCATGCCTATTTCATAGTATTATAAGTCACCTAAAATGTGGGTTAGTGGTTTGTAAATTTATAGCACTATTTGTTTTGTTGCAATCAGTTGTTTAGAATATTACAAATAATTTGTAACTACAACTTAAATTTCAGTTTGTGAATTATTTACTTTAATTATTTTAATAACTTAAAATCACTCCTATAAAAATCACTTATATTCAGTAACATTTTCATTTGCTTTGTTGAATAGGAAAGGAACAGAGGGTACAGTTTTACCTTATGAATTGTGTATACTAATAGCTTAGCCTATTTAAGTATTTCCAGGGGTTGTTGCATATCATGTTAGTTAACATTTGCTGTCATAACAGAAAAAATTCAGAACTGCTATGCCAAATCATGTAAACAATCACCCATTCAGTACTTTTATATGAAAATACTTAATTGTGTATTTATATCAAAAGGTTCTTAAATGTTGAGTCTATATTTATATTCTGTATAATACCTACCAATGCCTAAATATGTGTTTATTATTATTAGTGTTGCTATCAAATTATGTATTAAAATTATTTTCAAGAAGAAATTTAGATGTAATTAAAATTTATTAAGAGCTATATGATACCTCAAAATTTAACAGTGTGAACTAACATTCAATTTAAATGAAAAATCTCAAATATAATTTAAAAATTCATAGGAAAAATGGTTTAAAAATGTGCAAAAATGTTAAGTGAATATGGTATGTGTTTTTCCTGCTTTCTACTTTTCTATTTTTGAATATTTTTCTCCAGTGAAAACATATTATACCTATTTTCCCCACTTACATATTTTAAGACACTTTTGTTATTAAAATTGCACATATTCATCATTTCATTATATATAATCATAAAAGGAAAAAAAAATCCAAATGATGCCAGTTTAGTAATAGAGTAGACATGGTCACAATACTGTAATAAAAGCAGTTGTAAAACTAAAGGGCAACAAAGACATCTTCTGGACATCTTAAGAACTGCATCGTTGTTTTTTACACAAAGGACCTTATTTCCACTTGTGTAATAGTTATTTAAAAACCACACATTAAGAAGTGTAAAATCAGTCTATAATTAGGTTTGAAATTTTATATATTACATGATTAAATTACAAACATACAGCAGTTGAGGAAGAAAAATACAGAATTGTTGCATATATATTGGAGCTCTATCTTTTCAAAATTCCTTTGAAATTATTGCCAGATAGATTATAAAGTATAAACATTTTGGCAAAAACAATTTATTTCTTTATTAAAAGAACATATAAATTGCATGAAAACTATATGAACTGTTGAACCAATACTTTAAAAATAGGATACTTTCTGAATCATGGAGCCTATTTATATATAAATATAATTTAATCACCAACTTAAATAACTATTTAACAAATTCAAAACCATATTTATGATATTTTAAGCATGCAATAATTTAGAAAAAATTGTTTCAGTTAAATATAATTATTAAAGATCAAAATTTCTCTCAGTTCAAAGATATATTTTCAACCTGAAACTACTTGTAAAAATTTTTCCCTATAGGCACAATTAACGATTCATACAAAAAATATGACTTTTTCATTCTTAGAGCAGGAATGATTTGCTCACATTGAGGAATTAGTATTGATGCTTACTATTTGAATCTCAACAATCTTGAGGGAAGACCTGGTTCTTTTGTTTGTTTTTGTTTTTTTCTCTCAGGTATTATCCTAAAAATCTGTAGCAAACAACTAGCTTTAGTAATGGTTGTGTTTGGTAAGCAATGTATACTATAGTTTAGTAATTCCAAATGAACATGCTATGAATGAAAGTATGCTTATTTCCTAAAATTACCTTTTCTTAATATCTTCATGTGACAGACTATAGTTGAATACTTTTAATATCAGAACTAAGCATTTGATTCTCTGGATTTTGTTTTATGTCACATTCATTTTTCAAATTGTTGAATGCTATAATAGTTCATGATTTTTATAATATAGAAATCCAAATAATTAAGATAACCATAAAGAAAGTTTAAGAGAGGTGATATTAAATCAAATTCATCAGGAGTGATAGATTATCTTCAGTTGGAACTGAGTGCTTCAGTAACATAAGTAACATGATTCTCTTATTCTTTTTTTTTTTTCCACTGACCACTGTCTGCTACCTTTTGCACAACTCCTAAAAGAAATAGGTTTCCTGGCATATGCTCATTGTTTTAGGCAGTTACATTCGGTTTGATCTTGAAAAGTTGCTCCCAGGAATTCTGTAAGAAGTAAGATATTTATAAGTCAAATAATGGTAACTTAATATCTCTTAATGAGGTAGTTAAGGTAATTGTACAGTAAATAATTTCTACATTTTATATGCATTCAATTTCAAAAAGATAATATAAAGGAGAAAATGATTCTATTTTTGGCTGTTTAAAAATTAGTTTATCCTGAGGACTCACTGAAACACAACCGATTATAGCAGGGGAGTCAGTGCAGAAAGAGCCAGGCCTGCACTATATGTGCTATTGGGGAGTGAAGGTATAGCTGCAAAAAATCAGGGGACAGGCAACTCTGGGAAGTTCAGGTAGGGAAGTTTATGCAGCAGAGTGGACTCTGAATGAGGACTAACAAGCTTCTTAGGATCAAGCTGGGCTGTAAGGTTGGGTCCAGGCTAGAAACAGTGATAAATGGGAACTTGAAAAAAAGCTTTGAAGAATTTAGAATTGAATTTATCTGTAGTTCAAAATTTAAGTAAACTGCTTTTCATATTCAGTGAGTAAAGTGGAGAAAGAATACAATTAAAAGTAGTTTCCAGGTAATTATTTCAGTGTTCCCTCACTGGTGAGCACTCAGAATTTCTTGAGGACTATTCACTCCTGATTGTCATTTCAAATCTTTTGAACTATTATGTGAATACTTTGAACTTTGGGAAAGGTTTGGTGAATGGATGAAAAGAAGCCCCATGCTGACAACTTTTCTCAGGTGTCAGTGTAAATTTATAATAATAAATATATTTACTACTTCTATTCATAACTGGCAAATGTAGAGAGATTTTTTAAATGGCGAAAAATGATGGTATCAAAATAGAAGAGCTTTACCTTCCCTCATTTTGGTTGCTCTGGTACATTTGTGCAGTTGGAGATGTAATATTCTGATGTGACAGAAGAGTGGGAGAGAGATTTATCCCTCTAAGTTGCCGAAAAGCTATTTCTGCATGGATGCTTCGAGGATTACTTGTCAGGATCCCTGTATTCTTGTCTTTTTTGTCTGAAAGTAGGAATTCAGACAGTTAAAATATGAAATAATGAAAAGCATTAAGGTTTGGTTGTGGTTAAGATGAAAATATGCTATACATGTTTTACAGTATGAATTAAATATTTAAAATAAAAATATAAAATTGGGCATTCATTCTTAACACTTAATATGGCTTAAATTTTTGTGAGTTAGTGAATCAATTTGATCCTTTCTGGGTAATTTTGAAAAATAGGAATATCCAGATCTGCATACTGTAATAAATGTACAGATGAAATAACTACTTTTCAAAATAAAAATTAGAGCAATAAAATTAAAAAATAGAAAAGAAATTAAGGATTTTTCCAGAAAATCCTAAGAAACTATTGCATAACAAATCTTGAAGAAGGATATATGAAAAGGAAGTTATGAAGATGAATCCAAGATTGAACTAATAGGGGAAAAAAAGAAAAGACATTCCTGAAGGTGATATTACACTGTTAGGGAGGTTAAAAACAATTTGGTGTGTCCAATTTTGTGTATAGTTCTACATATTAGACAAAACCAGTTCTCATTTTTGCTTAAACTGTGAACTCATAAATATGTAGAAGTATGAAAAATAAGATAAATATCATAACAGAATAAATTAGTTGGGTGTCTTTTAACTGTGTTTACTTTAAAACTGTAACCATAGATAATTTTATAATTATTGTAATGTTGAGTTTTATTGTCTCATATTGTTGTGTGAGGTCAAGGGAAAGTTAATGGGAATGGAAGTGATGAGCCCTGAAGAAAGACTAGCTATCCCCAATTTGCCAAAACAGTAGATAGCCAGTGAAGATCTGGGATTCTGGAACAGGTTTATTATTAATCTGCATTAAAACATATATAATAGAATAAATCATTTCCATGTCCTATTCTTTTAATATATTCCCTCCTTTAAAGCTCTACCTCTTGAAACTCTTCCTTTGTATTGCTTCATGAATTTACCAGTGGTCTCAGTGAAAAAGTATGACCTCTTTCTAAGATATCCTTTGTTCCCAAAGATTCTGTTTTTATTTATTTATTTATTTATATTTTTATGGTACTGGGATTTGAATTCAGGGGCATTCACTTTATTTTGAGACAGGGTCTCATTAAGTTTCCCAAACTGACTTCCAAACTTGTGATTCTCCTGCCTTAGCCTACCACATTGCTGAGATTACAGGCATGTGCCACTGTGCCTAGCTCTGTTGTTATATTCAAAATTTTCTGATTTCTACTTTTAGCAGGATTCACTAATTAATTGATCTTAGTAAGTTTGCTACAGCATAAATAAAATAAAATAAATGTTTTGGAAAAAGTCAGGAAATAATAGGGCAAGTATCACAAAGTTTACACTGAGAGAGGGTAAATGTTTAGCTAATTTAGTAGATGAGTAGAACAAAAAATACCATAGTCTGAAATCAGAATGGTCACAGAAACTTGAACATACAATTTTAAGAAATAAGAATTTAAAACACCTAATTTTAAGGAATATTAAAAGTAAAGTCAAAGTGAGATTTTTGTTTTAAATGAAGTGTTTTGTTTACACTCCCTGAGACTTTGTCAAAATACCTTCAGTTTCAGGAGTTAAAGTGAAGTCAGGTCCCAAGCAATGGCTAAATCCACCAGGCAGAATTACATTTGTTATTTTAATGGGAGATGCTTTCATTGAGTAGAATGATCCACCATCCATAGGAGAGTTGGTAACTGGAATAAACTACATAAAAAAACAAAACAGTTAAGAATGTGTTACCTCCAAAACTCAGATCAACCACAAACCTCACATGACAATCAAATTTTTCTTAGCAGTTAACATGGTTACCTAGATGCAGAACTGGTACTAACTAAAATCTATAGAATCCACAGAGCCCTTTGGGTGGTAAACTTCCCTCAGAACCTTATGTTCTATTTCTTCAGATTGCTTTTGTATTTATCACTAGAAGCTAGTGCTTCTTGGCACTTCCTCTTTCCAAAGGGTCTTAATAAGGTAAGTGTAGAATTAAGAAAATTAGAATTAATATTCCCCTCTTCATAATGTTTCTTCTTTTTCACATTACCTCAGCAGGTATCTTGCAGTTAATTAGTTTTTTAAAACCAAGTTAATAAAATAGGGACTAAGAAAAGCAACTTAAAACAATTTTAATGAATGTGGCAAAGCTCTAAATAGTATTTACATTGTAAACCATCAAGGATTAAGAAACTTTTAGAAGAATTTTAGGAATCAGCAAATGGAGGAAAAAAGTTTTTTGGGAAGGAGACTCTTGCTTTTCCTAGAAATTTATGCTTGTTTTGCTGTCAATTAACACTGGGACTTTGTTTATTAAAGATATGAATTCTAAACATATTATTGAACTTATTTACAAACATAGGCCTTTGCTGTTTGTGTAAAATCCCTGATTTACCTCATAATTCTTGTTACCAAGAAGATAGCTTTGAAATTCTGTTACTACAGTTGGCCCGTCCCAAATTCCCTAATTCCTTTGTTGGAGTTTTGTCCTATCACTAATCTAGAATGCTGTCCATTTTTCTTTTAAAAGCAAACCACCAAAATGTTCTGGTTTAAAAGACAGATTTTAGAGTTCATTTCTCCCTTTTCTGGTATTTAAAAGGAAGAATTAGCAGTCACAAAATAAAGATAAATACATTAGACTGAACTGATGATGGCTCAGTTTTGTTTTACTCATGAAAATGAGAATTACCTTTGAATCTTAAAATATATTTCTCTAGAATAAAATCTTCAGACACACCCTTTATTTTATTAACCAGGTATTGATGGGCCAAAAACAAAATTTAAAATAAAATGTCTACATATAGAAAAACTAAGTGGAAAGAGTTAAATTCTTTTATGAAGAACTGATTCACATGGCAAGAATATTATCTAGAATAACTCAAGATTACATCACAGAAAAGCATTGGGAAAATCTGAGTTCACTATGTAAAAAATAGAAAAAATGGACAACAGATAAACACTTTAATGAAATATTCATTGACTGAAATTTGAACTAATGTACTTTATCTGCTAAATGAAAACATTTAAAAGAATTATCTAGGGAAATTGGGATCTTTAAAGATGTTTTAAAAGACTATTTGTTTAAAATTTAACATTACTTTGAAATAAAATTTATAAATTTTAATACGATAATCTTTATAGGTCTCTCAATGGAGCCTTTGCATGAGGTATGATAGAATAATTTCTTTCTCCCAGAGATATCCATTATCCTAATTTCCAAAACATGTGAATACCTAGTGCAGAGGAATTTGCAGGTGTGATTGAATTAAGAATTTTGAGATGGGGAGATTACTCTGGAATATCTAGATGGAGGGAGACAGAAAGATCTTACAGAGAAGAGATGTGATGGGGGAAACAGAGGTCTAAGTGAAGGCCAGGAGCAAAAGAATGCAGATAGTCTCTGGATGCTGGTAATGGCAAAGAACAAGTTCTTTCTTAGAACTTCCAGAAGGAATGCTGCCCAGCCAATGCTTTTTTCAGATTTCTGATCTCCAGAACTGTAATATAATAAAATTTTATAAATTGTTTAAAGATGCCAAATTTGTGATAATTTGTTGCAGTTGGAAAATAAAACTAATTCCTGAAGCATACATTTTTTTCAAGAAGTGACTTGCTCCAAAAATACAAAATCAAAAAAGGGAAAGAAACCTTCAATTACTGAAGTATATTTTATTTCATCATTTTTTTTCTCTTTTGAAAAAGTCGAGGCAGACGGATGCCTGATGCCGAGCCTGCCTGCCCACGCTGACTCTGTGTGCCCTCACTGGGGCTCCCCAGCTTCTTTGGAGGCTGGTGCAGGCATTTTGAATTATTCCTAAGGGTGTGACCACCATCACTGGGAGGGCAGCTCCCTTCCTGAGACACCTACCGGAGACTGGAGGCCATTTGACAGGTACCTCTATTTACTCACTTACATCCTACACCCTTCCCCATCCTTTTTGTTCTCCACTAGAAATACTGTAAATAATAATTGAACTCATCCTGTTTATTACAATAATGTTAAAGTCTTTATGGGGCTATCTGGTTCAGGACTGCATTTTCTCTGTATTGGGTGCTACTAATATTGATCTCCCCTTCAAAGGAGAGGTACTGGAAAACTGCAGGGTCACAATAAACCTGCAAGGGGGAAACTTCAGTACCTCAGATCTTCACTACTAGAAGGGAATATACAGAAACAATATGAAAAAAACAGGGGAAGGAAGTGTCCTTAACAAACCAAGATGCTATTTTGGTAGATCCAATGACAGCATGGCAATAGAAATGACAGAAAAAGAGTTTAGAATTTACATAATTAAAATGGTCCATGAGGCAAAAGACAAGATAAGAGAACAAATGCAGGCAATGCATGATAATTCCAATAAACAGAAGAGCAAACGCAGGAAGCAAAAGAACACTTCAATAAAGAGATAGAGATTCTGAAAAGAAACAAATATTTGAAGTGAAAGAAACAATAAACCAAATTAAAAACTCAATAGAAAGCATCACCAACAGAATAGATCTCTTGGAAGACAGAATCTCAGATAATGATGAGAAAATATTTAATCTTGAAAATAAAGTTGAATGAACTGAGAAGATGGTAAGAAATCATGAAAGGAGCCTCCAAGAATTATGAAATATCATGAAAAGACCAAATTTAAGAATTATTGGGATTGAGGAAGGCACAGAGATACAAACCAAAGGAATGAACAACCTGTTCAATGAAATAATATCAGAAAATTTCCCAAACCTGAAAAATGAAATGGAAAATCAAATACAAGAGGCTTACACAACACCGGGTGCTCAAAATTACAACAGATCCACACCAAGGCACATTATAATGAAAATACCTCACAAGATAAAGATAGAATTTTAAGGGTTGCGAGAGAAAAGCATCAGATTACTTATAAGGGAAAACCAATATGGATATCAGCAGATTTCTCAGCCCAAACCCTAAAAGCAAGAAGGGCCTGGAACAACATATTTCAAGCTCTGAAAGAACATGATGCCAACCAAGAATCCTATACCCAGCAAAACTAACCTTCAGATTTGATGATGAAATAAACTCTTTCCATGATAAAAGTTAAAGGAATTTATAAATAGAAAACCTGTACTACAGAACATTCTCAGCAAAATATTTCATGAGGAGGAAGTGAAAAACAATAATACAAGTCTGCAAAGGGAGGAACTACACTAAAGGAAAATCCAATCAAAGGAGAAACCAACTTGAGTTAAAAACCAAAAATAAGCCAAAATGACCAGGAATACAAATCATATCTCAATAATAACCCTGATTGCTAATGGCCTAAACTCAATAATCAAAAGACATAGACTGGCAGATTGGATTAAAAAAAAAAAAAAAGACCCAACAATATGCTGCCTTCAAGAGACTCATCTCATAGAAAAAGACATCCACAGACTATAGGTGAAAGGATGGGGAAAAGCATACCATGCACATGGAATCAGTAAAAAAGCAGGGGTCTCCATCCTCAGATCAGATAAAGTGGACTTCAAATCTAAGTTAGTCAGAAGAGATAAAGAAGGACATTTCACACTGCTTAAGGGAAGCATAAATTAGCAACACAGAATGATTTTAAATGTTTATTCCCCAAACAATGGGAGCATCTATGTACATCAAATAAACCCTTCTCAATTTTAAGAATCAATAGACCAAACACAATAATAGTGGGGGACTTTAACACACTGCTCTCACCACCGGATAGATCCTCCAAACAAAAACTGAACAAAGAAGCTATAGAACTAAATAATACAATGAATGATATAGACTTAATGGACATTTACAGAGTATTTCATCCATCATCGAGTGAATATACTTTCTTTTTAGTAGCTCATGGATCCTCCAAAACAGACCATATGCTATGCCACAAAGACAATAACAAACAAAAACTACTCCTACACCTGGAGACTAAATAATATGCTATTGAATGATGCAATGATAACAGAAGACATCAGGGAAGAAATAAAAAAATTCTTAGAGGTAAATGAGAACAACAACACAACATATAAAAATCTGGGACACTCAGAAAGCAGTACTAAGAGAAAAATTCATTGCATTGAGCTCATACATTAAAAAAAAAAAGTCAACAACTAAATGACCTAATATTACATCTCAAAAAGAACAGATCAATACCCAAAAGAGTAGAAGACAGGAAATAATTAAAATCAATGAAATTGAAACAAGAGAAACAATTCAAAATTGATAAAACAAAAAGTTGGTTCTTTGAAAAAGTAAACAAAATTGATAAACCATTAGCCACACTAATGAAGGAGAGAAAAACTCAAATTACTAGAATTTGTGATGAAAAAGGACAGATCATGACAGACACCACTGAAATACATAACATATTTAGAAGTTATTTTGAAAATCTATACTCCAACAAAATAGAAAATACTGAAGACATTGACAATTTTTTAGAGACATATGATCCTCCCAAACGGAATCAGGAAGACCTACACAATTTAAAAGATCAATTTCAAGCAATGAAATAGAAGAAACTATCAAAAGCCTACCAACCAAGAAAAGCCCAGGACCAGATGGATTCTCAGCCAAATTCTACAAGACCTTTAAAGAAGAACTAATACCAATACTTCTCAAAGTATTCCAGGAAATAGAAAAGGAGGGAACCCTTTCAAACTCATTCTATGAGGCTAGTAACACTCTGATACCAAAACCAGACAAAGACTCATAAAGGAAAGAAAACTTTAGACCAATATCCCTGATGAACATAGATGCAAAAATTCTTAACAAAATACTGGCAAATGGCATATATTAAAAAAACAGTGCACCATGATCAAGTGGGGTTTATCCCAGGAATGCAGGGTGGGTTCAACATCCAGAAATCAATAAATGTAATTCATCACATCAGTAGACTTAAAGTTAAGAATCATATCATCATTTCAATAGATGCTGAGAAAACATTTGATAAAATACAGCACCCCTTCATACTCAAAACACTAGAAAAAATAGGAATAGTAGGAACATACCTCAACATTGTAAAGGCTATCTATGCTAAGCCCACAACCAACATCATTCTCAATGGAGAAAAACTGAAAGCATTCCCTCTAAAAACTGCAACAAGACAGGGATGCCCTCTTTCACCACTTATTTTCAACATTGTCCTTGAAACTCTAG
Source organism: Sciurus carolinensis (assembly GCF_902686445.1). Lineage (NCBI taxonomy): Eukaryota > Metazoa > Chordata > Mammalia > Rodentia > Sciuridae > Sciurus > Sciurus carolinensis. Next base: position 159,771,906 of record NC_062214.1, on the reverse strand, counting down.
CCAGAGCAATTAGACAGACCAAAGAAATTAAAGGGATACAAATAGGAAAAGAAGATCTCAAGCTGTCACTATTTGCTGATGACATGATTCTATATTTAGAGGATCCAAAAAACTCCAGTAGAAAACTTCTAGAACTAATAAATGAATTCAGCAAAGTAGCAGGATATAAAATCAATACGTATAAATCTAATGCATTTCTACTCATAAGTGATGAATCCTCTGAAAGAGAATTTAGGAAAACTACTCCATTCACAATAGCCTTAAAAAATATTTGGGACTCAATCTAACAAAAGAGGTGAAAGATCTCTATAATGAAAACTACAGAACACTCAAGAAAGAAATTGAAGAAAACCTTAGAAGATGGAAAGATCTCCCATGTTCTTGGGTAGGCAGAATTAATGTTGTCAAAATGGCCATTCTACCAAAGGCACTACAATTCAATGCAATTCCAATGACATTCCTCATAGAAATACAGAAAGCAATCTTGAACTTCATGTGGAAGAATAAGAGACCTTGAATAGCTGAAACAATCCTGAGCAGAAAAATCGAAGCAGGAGGTATCGCAATACCAGACCTTAAACTATACTACAGAGCCATAGTAACAAAAATGGCATAGTATTGGCACCGAAATAGACAGGCAGACCAATGGTACAGAATGGAAGACACAGAGACCAACCCACATAAATACTGCCACCTCATAATAGATTAAGGAGCCAAAAACATACAATGGAGAAAAGACAGCCTGTTCAACAAATGATGCTGGGAAAACTGGAAGTCCATAGGCAGTAAAATGAAATTAAACCTCTGTCTGTCACCTTGCACAAAACTCAACTCAAAATGGATCAAGGACTTAGGAATTAGACCAGAGACCTTGCACCAAATAGAAGAAAAAGTAGGCCTGAATCTTCATCATGTTGGCTCAGGATCAGACTTCCTTAACAAGACTCCCAAAGCACAAGAAATCAAACCAGAATCAATAAACTAAAAAGCTTTCTGTCAGCAAGGATACAATCAATAATGTGAAGAGAGCCCACAGAGTGGGAGAAAATCTTTTCCACATGCACTTCAGATAGAGCACTAATCTCCAAAATTTATAAAGAACTTATAAAACTTTATACCCCAAATACAAAGAACCCAATCAATAAATGGTCAAGAACTGGACAGACACTTTACAGAAGAAGACATACAGGCGATTAATAAATATATGAAAAAGTGTTCAACATCTCTACTAATTACAGAAATGCAAATTAAAACAACTCTAAGATTTCATCTTACTCCAATTACAATGGCTATTATCAAGAATAGAAGCAATAATAGATGTTGGTGTGGATGTGGGGAAAAAGGCACACTTGTATATTACTGGTGGAGTTGCAAATTGGTGCAGCCACTCTGGAAAGCAGTATGGAGATTCCTCAGAAAACTTGGAATGGACCCACCTTTTGACCCACACTCCTCGGTTTATACCTAAAGGACTTAAAATCCGCATAGTATAGTGACGCGGCCACATCAATGTTTATAGCAGCTCAATTCACAATAGCTAGATTGTGGAACCAATCTAGATGCCCTTCAACAGATGAATGGATAAAGAAACTCTGGTATCTTTACACAATGGAATATTATTCCACCATAAAGAAGAATAAAATTATGGCATTTGCAAATAAATGGATGGAATTGGAGAATATCATGCTAAGTGAAATAAGTCAATCCCAAAAAAACCAAAGGCCGGATATCTTCCCTGATAAGTGGAGGATGATATATAATGGGGGTGGAGGGGTGGGGAGTGAGAGAAGAATGCAGGAACTTTAGATTATGTAGAAGGAAATGAGAGGGAGGGGCGGTATGAAAAATCGTGGAATGAGACAGACATCATTACGCTATGTACATGTATGATTACACGAATGGTGTGAATCTACATTGTATACAACCACAGAAATGAAAAGGTGTACCCTATTTGTGTTCAATGAATCAAAATGCAGTCTGTAAAAAATTAAAAAATAAATAATTTATAATAATAAAATAGTTAAGATTAATTAGAAAAGTTAGGGTTAATAAAAAAATATCAAAAAATAGGAAATCTTCTAAAATATAAATATAATGAATATCTTTTTAAAAATTTATAACATAAAAGTACATGCATTCACCAATCTTGATAAAAGGCCAAGATCTTTTCTGTAAGCAAGCATCTTTCAACTGGTATTTTATCTCATTATCCTTGGATAAAACATACCCTTAAGGTTGTGCCTACAATTTCTAGTTTGATTTTCTTTAAAATAGCAAGAATTTAAAGATATGTGAAGAAGATTTGAACACAAGAATTTGTCTAGATTTTAAAAAGTAATTTCCCCATGTATTTTCTCTAAATTGTAATAACTTACTCCTGTATTTTATAGTGATTTCTCCCATACCTAATTTGACATTATATATAGAGTGTGTGTGCTTACTTCTTATCCAGACTTTCCAAAATACCCAATTTTGTATTCATAGAAACATAATAATTTAACCTTTGCTCTTACAGTTCATGTATTAAAAATAAGAATCAGCACAACAGGGGCTGGGGAGATAGCTCAGTTGGTAGAGTGCTTGCCTTGCAAGCACAAGGCCCTGGGTTCGATCCCCAGCACCAAAAAAACAAAAACAAACAAACAAACAAACAAAAAAAAAAAACCAAAGAATCAGCACAACAGGTTTTGAAAAAAAAAGCACAGTCAACACATTTTTTTTTTTTTAAATGTGGTGCTAAGGATTGAACTTGGGGCTCCACGCATGCTAGGCAAGTGCTCTACCACTGAGCCACAACCCCAGCCCCACACTCAGCTCTTGATGAGTACGTCAACCTATTGCTGAAGCGAGAAGCAGACTAGAGAGAAGCTCACAAGTATCAAAAGTTCTGTTTGTTCTGAGAATCCATTTGCTTCACAGAGGGATGGACAGCATTAATTAATCTAGTAAGTTAAGTGAAAGTCTGTTAGGAGGGCTTCTACAGTAAAGAGTCCTATCTCTTTCCTCTACAAGATGCTTTTTTCAAAATAACCTTTGTTCCTTGACTTCAAGGTCCTTTGGTCTCTGGTTTTCACTTACATCAGAGGCTCACTTATATTCTTCATCCACATCCATCCTGGTCTTTGCAACATCTCTCTTGGATTATTCTTAATGTCTGCTTTCCCTACCTCCTCCAGTCTCTTCCTCAAATTTTACAAAGGCTCACCTCTAATAATGTTAGGTGTCTGTTCAAAAGCCATTGATTTTCTGTGTTAAATTTAGTCATTAGAGCAAAGTCATGAAGAGTAGGGGTGGTCTGTGATAGAATTTCCTAATGATTTTTTTTTTTTTTTTTTTTTGTGGTTTCTTCTGTCTCTAATCTCTTTCCCACCATAGTCAGATACATTTTAGGGCTCAAAGGTAAAAGGCCCAGTAAATCTGTCAACATACAAGAATAGAGACACATTATCTCCCTGGTTAGGTGAACTGTAGGATACAGAGTTGAGGTGAAAACTCATTCCTTCTCTTCCTCTCTGCCTAAATGGAAACAATTTTATTGTTAGTTTCTTTTCATGAAAGTGATATGTTACAGTTTCTTACCTTCAAGCATCATCTGATATGTTAAGTATATAGATACTAAGTAATATGACTTTTGTCAAGGTACATTAATAGAAAAAGGAGCTTCCTTTGGTAGTTATCACAAAATAGATACTAAGATAAATTATAAAACTATCATTTAAACATCACAGATTTAGTCAAAATGCATAGAATGTAATGTTCATTTACTAATAATCTATATATTTCAAAAGGAAAAGTACCAATGATATAATTACCGAATTTTTCTTTGCTTGTAGTTCAGAGAAGTGAAATTCAGCTTTTACTCTATCATCTGAATTTACAGGAATTCCATCTAACATCTGCAAGTTAGGCAGTCGAAATATGAGCACATGACGATGTAGCATTTTCCTACAAATCTAAAGAAAGTTAAAAATAAGGATTTATTCCCCAAATCACTTTTACTTCAAATATTAACCTTTAAAAGAAGGCAGTTTAACAGAGAAAGCAAAGATGACAGGTGACAGTTAATTTACAGTATTAGATACTTCAGATATGAGTCCTCTTTTGAAAGATTGTCATGTCAAACGCAGGTAAGAACATTTTTTTAAAACTAAGGCTATCATTTAAAGGTTTATTCTCCTTTTAAAGTATTGTTATTAGCTACAGGCAATCTCAATTTATGGATAGGATTACATTATGAAAGTTTGTTTAAAGTTCTGGAGCTTACATGACATTTCCCAAAGGCACTATCCAATTTAATTCAGTACATATCTATATGTGTTCTATATGCTCCAACCCTTCCTAGTGTCAAGCTACTTCAAAAAAAAAATTATAAATGTGCCTAAGAAGGTATGTAGAAAGTATTAAATTGAGTAGGCCTGAACTTTAGAAGGATCTGCTTGTAAGGATGGCTCTTGCCTGCTATTTGGTACTTGAAGTATTCCCACCATTTCTTAACTGATAAGAGTAGTTCACTGTGCCTAGGATGTTAATAAAAATGATATGATTAATACTTAACTGAGAACCTGGAATTTGGCACATGATTAGGAGAGGGTGCCTATGTGATTATGTGATCAGTTTCCAACACAATTCTTTAAAGCTGAGTCTCTAATGGGCTTCACTGAGCAAAAATTTAATATACAAGAAGCAGCATTTTTGATGCTAGATGAAGAGGGTGTTCTGTGTGACCTTCTCACAGGCATGAGCATGAGGGAAGTCTGCATGGAGATTCCTCCAGACTTTCCTTGTCTTTTCCCTTTTCATCCGATGTGTACCCTTACCATGTCATTGTAATCAATGAATAAATTATTTCAAAAGAATGTGGTAGATACATATACACTAATGGAGAAATATCTGCAATATATGATTGATTTAAAAAACACACACACACAGAACAAACAACTGACCACATTCAAGGCCACAGACCAAGTATCATAAATACCAAAGTATAGAATGTTTTCTTCTTTGATCGAAGTAAAATAACATCAGAAATAAATGACAGAGATAACTAAAACCATACTATATATTTGAAATGAATACAAACCCATGCACATTACTCAATAATTCATTAAAGAAAAATTCTTTTGCAAATCAGAAAATTGTAAGAATAAAAAATAATGAAAAACTACATACCAAAACTTTTAGAATGCTGCTAAGGTAGTACTTTGTAACCTAAAGTTTATTGATTGATTCAGAAGAGGAATTGAAAATTATTGAGCTAGGTATCCTATTTATGAAATTTTTTTTGAAAAGAAAATTTCAGGCACCTGCCCCATGGGGATCTCCATTGCTGTGCCCCCTCCAGTGCGGATGCGACATGCTGTGGCTCCCCATCTAGAAATGCTGGGACACCTCTGCTGCCATCTTGGATTATGCCTGCCACCACTGTGGCCATCTTTATTTGTGGCAGCTTCCATTTTGGGACACTTACCAGAGACTAGAAGCTCATTATCAAGGTACCTACAGGTTAGCCACTGCTGCTGCCACCAACTTGGGACATGGCTGCTTGCATTCAGGGATAATAGCCAGGACCTGAAAGATCATTACCAAGAGCCCTGAAGGCTTGGTTACATCTGAGGTATCCTTGCTAGGTGCGTTTACAGCTACCATCTTGTTGCAGAGAGAGGAAAGAGCCTTGCAAAGGGCTGGTAGGTGGGAAAAGGATGTGAGGGCTTCTTGATCCTGGCTTGTCCAGTCAATAAGTCCGGCATCCAGTGGGATACCAGAGACAACTCAGGCAGTACTTGCTGGGACCCAGTATCAGCCTGGTCCATGACTCCATGGATCACCTGGTCCCACTGGTTTGGCAATCAACAGGGCCCTCTGGCTTCTCAATCCCCAGTCTCCCAAACATCCCCTAGCCATCAACCAGGCCAAGTGCCTATAGCTACATGACTGGCTCGCAGCATTCAATGCCTGGTCCTGATTTTGCCCAGTGCAGAACAGCTTTCCAAGATGGTGCACAGGTCCTGGCACTCAGCCTTCAGGACATCTGAGAAGTCAAAAGGACAGGGGTAAGAGAGATACAATTTAGAGACTAAATTGGGGTCCACAAGTGAGGGGAGGGGCTAAGACCATGCTCCCCATGCTCCCCAGTGGACCCCAAAGGAGAGTCCTGGGGGTGTAGTCACCCAGAGGGATTGGCAATTGCTATACCCTGCCTTCAGGAGTCCTGCCTCCAAGTTTAATTCTACATCTTAGTAACTCATCATCCTGAGACTGGAGTTATCAGCAAACTCCAGACAACCCCACCTATCAGATGAGAAGGGAAGCAGAGAAGATGTGGAACTCCAACAGACACAATTGTTCAATTTTCCTTCAAGACTCTTTCTTTCCCCATGTTTTTTCTTTTTTCATTTCCCACTCTCATATCCCCATCATCTTTGAAATCAAGTACCTTTCATGCTTCAGCTTACTGAAGACTGGGAGGTTTGAATCGTATATTACAGTTTTATTGTAGATTATTATTATTATTTTTTTTACTTGTTCTCCCTGTTTTCCTCTTATTTATCTGTTTCCATGGAATCTCGTCCTCTCTTTTCTCCTGCTAACAACCAGGATTCTGCTTTCACTCTTCCTATGATCTAGTACCTCTATATTCTCCCTTCTTACCTCATTAAAATTACAACCTATACCACTCCCCCATTCTCTTTGTCCATTATTAGAAATTGTAAACTTTATTGCAAACCTATTGTTTATGCTGTAGATAATAAACACATAATTTCTGTTTATTATGACAATACTGTTAATGCCTTAATAGGGGCTATTTGGTTTAAGGCTACATATTTGCATTGGGTACTGTTAATATTGATTTCCCTTTTAAAAGCAAGATAATGGAAACCTGTAGGGACACTATAAATCTATAGGGTAGAAACTGTAATACCATGGATCTGCACTGCTAGAGGGGAAGATACATGAAGAACCAACATGAAAAAACAAGGGAGGAAAGTGCCCCAAACAAACCAAGATGCTATACTAATAGAGCCCATTGACAGCACAGAAGAAATGTCAGAAAAGGAGTTTAAAATGTATATAATTAAAATCATCCATGAAGTAAAGGATGATATAAGAGAGCAAATGCAGACAACAAAAGATCACTTCAATAAAGAGTTAAAAGAGCAAATGCAGGAAACAAAAGATTATTTCAACAAAGAGATAGAGATTCTGAAAAAAAAACCAAATTCTTGAATTGAAGGAAACAATAAACCAAATTAAAAACTCAATAGAAAGCATCACCAACAGACTAGATCACTTAGAAGACAGAACCTTAGACAATGAAGACAAAATATTTAATCTTGAAAATAATTGACCACACAGAGAAGATGGTTAAGAAGTCATGAACAGAACCCCCCAAAATTATGGAATAACGTGAAAAGACCAAATGTAAGGCGGGCCAAGATGGCGGACTAGAGGGCGGCTGCATTTCACGTTGCTCCAGGACGCAAGATTCAAAAGAGGAGATAGTGAGAGACTTGGGACCAACTCAAAGCCGCCGGGTGAGTCTCTCCTGTTGGGGAGGTGTCCCGGATGGGGCAGTAGCCCCGGAACGCAGGGAATTTGTGAAGTGGAGTTGCTCGGCGAGACGCCCCTCCCCCCGCTGGAGCGGTAAACTCGGACAACTGGGATCATCGTAGAGGAGGTGGCTCAGCACAGGGCTTGGACTCGAGCAACCACTGGGGCTCCGGGCAGCTGCCTGAGGAGGAGCTGCGTGGCGAGCTGTTTAGACCCAGAACGACCGCTTCTGAACACCGGGGGGTTACCCGGAGGAAGAGGAGAAGCCCGGCCGGTCGATTGGTCTAGGAGTGACTGCATCAGAGCCACAGGCGGTTGCCAGAGGAGGAGCTGCGTGGTGAGCTGTTTGAACTCAGAGCGAGTGCTCCTGAACACCGGGGGAATGCCCGGAGGAAGAGGAGGAGTGCGGCGGGTTGCTTGACCTAGGAGTGACTGCATCAGAGCCACAGGCAGTTGCCAGAGGAGGAGCTGCATGGTGAGCTGTTTGAACTCAGAACAACTGCTCCAGAACACTGGTGGCCTGCCTGGAGGAGGAAAGCGGTGGGACGCTTGGTCTAGGAGTGACTGCATCAGAGCCACAGGTGGTTGCCAGAGGAGGAGGCGAGTGGTGAGTTGATTGGACTAAAAGCGACCACTCCTGAACACCGGTGGCCTGCCTGGAGAAGGAGCGTGGTGAGTCACTTGGTCTCGGAGCCACCGCTCCTGAACACCCGGGGGGCTACCCCAAGGAGGAAGAGGAGGAACAGGGCGGGTCACTTGGACTTGGAGTGACTGCCTAGGGCTACGGGTGGTTGGTGGGAGGAGGAGACCTGAAGTGAGTTGTTTGGATTCCTAGTGACTGCGTCGGAAACCGGGCGGCTGTCCGGAGGAGGAGGTGTGTGGCGGGTCTGTGGGTCTCGGAGCTATTGTACGGGGCTCCAGGTGGTGGCTCAGAGGAGGGGCTGCATAGCCAGGCGATTGGTGCAGAGCAGGGTCCCAGGAGCTAGGTGGCTTCTTGCTGGAAGAGCCGCACAGAGACACGCCTAGGGGCGGAGCGAAGTTTCCAGGGCAGCGGGCAGATTCTCTGGGAGAGGCAGCCTAAGGAGACTCGCCTGCGAAGGGCTCCCAGGCCCAGGACGTAGGTCCGGGCCCCTGGGATTGTTGCAGAGGAAGACAGTCCAGCCCAGGTGGTAGTTGTAGATTGAGGGGAACCTCTAGGAGGGCAACTGACCAGCGAGACGTCCCCACCGAGTGACTCTTCCCTGCCGGGGGAGGTTTTCCCACAGGGACAGTAAAACCAGAGACACAGGCACAAACAGGCCTTGCCTCAGCCCGCAGTCTAGTTCCCCATTGGATGACCATTGGTCAACAAGTGGAGGCACCTCTGCCCACTAGCAGGGAATATACGCCACCTGAGGGTCACCACCCCTAGAGAGGCAGCTTCTTCGTGGAGCTCTGCATTATCAACCTCCTCCAAGACTTCAGGCTACTGAAGGATAAGAGGGGATATACTAGCAATCTTCAGGGACATTATAAGTTGATAGAGGAAATCTGCAATATCTTAATGACCTACTGATTCCTGAACAATATGAGAAAACAAGGGAAGAAAATGCCCCATACAAATCTAGATGTTACATCAATAAAATCCAACGACAGCATGGCAGAAGAAATGACAGAAAGGGAGTTCAGAATGTACATAATTAAAATGATTAGGGAAGCAAACGATGAGATGAAAGAGCAAATGCAGGCATTGAACGATTGCACCAATCGACAGTTAACAGAGCAAATTCAGGAAGCAAAAGATCATTTCAATAAAGAGTTAGAGATATTGATAAAAAACCAAACAGAAATCCTTGAAATGAAGGAAACAATAAACCAAATTAAGAACTCCATAGAAAGCATAACCAATAGGATAGAACAGCTGGAAGACAGAACTTCAGATATTGAAGACAAAATATTTAACCTCGAAAACAAAGTTGAACAAACAGAGAAGATGGTGAGAAATCATGAACAGAATCTCCAAGAACTATGGGATATCATGAAAAGGCCAAATTTGAGAATTATTGGGATTGAGGAAGGCTTAGAGAAACAAACCAAAGGAATGACCAATCTATTTGAAGAAATAATATCAGAAAATTTCCCAAATCTGAAGAATGAAATGGAAAATCAAGTCCAAGGGGCTTATAGGACTCCAAATACACAAAATTACAACAGACCCACACCAAGGCACATTATAATGAAAATACCTAACATACAAAATAAAGACAGAATTTTAAAGGCTGTGAGAGAAAAGAACCAAATTACATTCAGGGGGAAGCCAATACGGATATCAGCAGATTTTTCAATCCAGACCCTAAAAGCTAGAAGGGCCTGGAACAACATTTTTCAAGCTCTGAAAGAAAATGGATGCCAACCAAGAATCTTATACCCAGCAAAACTTACCTTCAAATTTGACGATGAAATAAAATCATTCCATGATAAACAAAAGCTAAAAGAATTTACAAAAAGAAAGCCAGCATTACAGAACATTCTCAGCAAAATATTTCATGAGGAAGAGATAAAAAACAAAGAAGCAAATCAGCAAAGGGAGGAATTATCCTAAAGGAACTGTCAAATAAAGGAGGAACCAAGATGTGTCAAAAATTTTAAATATGAACCAAATGACTGGGAATACAAATCATATCTCAATAATAACCCTGAATGTTAATGGCCTGAATTCATCAATCAAAAGACATAGACTGGCAGATTGGATTAAAAAGAAAGATCCAACAATATGTTGCCTACAAGAGACTCACCTCATAGAAAGAGATACCCATAGACTAAAGGTGAAAGGATGGGGAAAAACATACCATGCACATGGACTCAGCAAAAAAGCTGGAGTATCCATCCTCATTTCAGATAATGTGGACTTCAAGCCAATGTTAGTCAGAAGGGATAAAGAAGGACATTTCATACTGCTTAAGGGAAGCATAAATCAGCAAGATATAACAATCATAAACATCTATGCCCCAAACAGTGGCTCATCCATGTATGTCAAACAAATCCTTCTCAATTTTAGAAACCAAATAGACCATAACACAATAATACTAGGTGATTTTAACACGCCTCTTTCACCACTGGACAGATCTTCCAAACAAAAATTGAACAAAGAAACCATAGATCTCAATAACACAATCAATAATTTAGACTTAACAGACATTTATAGAATATACCATCCAACCAAGAGCGAATACACTTTCTTCTCAGCAGCACATGGATCCTTCTCTAAAATAGACCATATATTATGCCACAAAGCTAATGTCAGCAAATACAAGAAGATAGAGACACTACCTTGTATTCTATCAGATCATAATGGATTGAAGTTACAAATTAATGAAAGAGTAAAAAACAGAAACTACTCCAATACCTGGAGATTAAACAATATGCTACTATATGATGAATGGATAACAGAAGACATCAGGGGGGAAATTAAAAAATTCTTAGAGGTAAACGAGAACAAAGAAACATCATATCAAAATCTCTGGGACACTATGAAAGCAGTACTTAGAGGAAGATTTATTTCATGGAGCGCATTTAATAAAAGAAGTAAAACTCAAAAAATAAATGACCTAACACTACAGCTCAAAGCCCTAGAAAAAGAAGAACAGACCAACACCAAAAGTATTAGAAGACAGGAAATAGTTAAACTGAGAGCTGAAATCAATGAAATTGAAACGAAAGAAACAATACAAAAAATTGACAAAATAAATAGTTGGTTCTTCGAAAAAATAAACAAAATTGATAAACCTTTAGCCACACTAACAAAGAGAAGACGAGAGAAAACCCAAATCACTAAAATTCGGAATGAACAAGGAAATATCACAACAGACATGACTGAAATACAAAACATAATTAGAAGCTATTTTGAAAATCTATACTCCAACAAATAGAAAATTTCGAAGACATCAACAGGTTTCTAGAGACATATGAATTGCCTAAACTGAACGAGGAGGACATACACAATTTAAATAGACCAATTTCAAGTAATGAAATAGAAGAAGTCATGAAAAGCCTTCCAACAAAGAAAAGTCCAGGACCAGATGGGTTCTCAGCCGAGTTCTACAAAACTTTTAAAGAAGAGCTCATTCCAATACTTCTCAAAGTATTCCAGAAAATAGAAGAGGAGGGAACTCTCCCAAACTCATTCTATGAAGCCAATATTACCCTGATTCCTAAACCAGACAGAGACACATCAAGGAAAGAAAATTTCAGACCAATATCCTTAATGAACATCGACGCAAAAATTCTAAACAAAATTTTAGCAAATCGCATACAAAAACATATTAAAAAGATAGTGCACCATGATCAAGTGGGTTTCATCCCAGGGATGCAAGGTTGGTTCAACATCAGGAAATCAATAAATGTCATTCACCATATCAATAGACTTAAAATCAAGAATCACATGATTATTTCGATAGATGCAGAAAAAGCATTTGATAAAATACAGCACCCCTTCATGCTCAAAACACTAGAAAAAATAGGGATAGTGGGAACATTCCTTAACATTGTAAAGGCCATCTACGCTAAACCCATGGCTAATATCATTCTAAATGGTGAAAAACTGAAAGCATTCCCTCTAAAAACTGGAACAAGGCAGGGATGCCCTCTTTCACCACTTCTATTCAATATCGTCCTTGAAACTCTAGCCAGAGCAATTAGACAGACCAAAGAAATTAAAGGGATACCAATAGGAAAAGAAGAACTCAAACTATCCCTATTTGCTGATGATATGATGGTATACTTAGAGGAACCAGGAAATTCCACCAGAAAACTTTTAGATCTCATAAGTGAATTCAGTAAAGTAGCGGGATATGAGATCAATGCACATAAATCTAAGGCATTTTTATACATAAGCAATGAATCTTCAGAAAGAGAAATTAGGAAAACTACCCCATTCACAATAGCTTCGAAAAAAATAAAGTATTTGGGAATCAATCTCACAAAAGAGGTGAAAGACCTCTACAATGAGAACTACAGAACACTAAAGAAAGAAATTCAAGAAAACCTTAGAAGATGGAAAGATCTCCCATGTTCTTGGATAGGAAGAATTAATATTGTCAAAATGGCCATACTACCAAAAGTGCTATACAGATTCAATGCAATTCCAATTAAAATCCCAATGATGTACCTTACAGAAATAGAGCAAGCAATTATGAAATTCATCTGGAAGAATAAAAAACCCAGAATAGCTAAAGCAATCCTTGGCAGAAAGAGTGAAGCAGGGGGTATCGCAATACCAGATCTTCAACTCTACTACAAAGCAATAGTAACAAAAACGGCATGGTATTGGTACCAAAATAGAAAGGTGGATCAATGGTAAAGAATAGAGGACACGGACACAAACCCAAATAAATACAATTTTCTCATACTAGACAAAGGGGCCAAAAATATGCAATGGAGAAAAGATAGCCTCTTCAACAAATGGTGCTGGGAGAATTGGAAATCCATATGCAACAGAATGAAACTAAACCCATATCTCTCACCATGCACGAAACTAAACTCAAAATGGATTAAGGATCTCGGAATCAGACCAGAGACCTTGCATCTTATAGAAGAAAAAGTAGGTCCAGAGCTTCAACATGTCGGCTTAGGACCAGACTTCCTCAACAGGACTCCCATAGCACAAGAAATAAAAGCAAGAATTAATAACTGGGATAGATTCAAACTAAAAAGCTTTCTCTCAGCAAAGGAAACTATCAGCAATGCGAAGAAAGAGTCTACAGAGTGGGAGAAAATCTTTGCCAATCATACTTCAGATAGAGCGCTAATCTCCAGAATCTATAAAGAACTCAAAAAACTCTACACCAAGAATGTAAATAATCCAATTGACAAATGGGCTAAAGAAATGAATAGACACTTCACAGAAGAAGATCTACAAGCAATCAACAAACATATGGAAAAATGTTCAACATCTCTAGTAATAAGAGAAATGCAAATCAAAACCACCCTAAGATTCCATCTCACCCCAATTAGAATGGCGATTATCAAGAATACAAGCAACAACAGGTGTTGGCGAGGATGTGGGGAGAAAGGTACACTCTTACATTGCTGGTGGGGCTGCAAATTAGTGCAGCCACTCTGGAAAGCAGTGTGGAGATTCCTTAGAAAACTTGGAATGGAAACACCATTTGACCCAGCTATCCCACTCCTTGGCCTATACCCAAAGGACTTAAAATCAGCATATTACAGAGATACAGCCACATCAATGTTCATAGCTGCTCAGTTCACAATAGCCAGATTGTGGAACCAACCTAGATGTCCTTCAATTGATGAATGGATAAAGAAACTGTGGTATATATATACAATGGAATATTACTCAGCCATAAAGAATGATAAAATTATGGCATTTGCAGGCAGATGGATGAAATTGGAGAATATCATGCTAAGTGAGATAAGCCAATCTCAAAAAACCAAAGGAAGAATGATATCGCTAATAAGTGGATGATGACACATAATGGGGGGTGGGAAGGGTTAGTGTTGGGGTTGGAGTTGGGTTTAGGGAGGGGGGCAGGAATGGAGGAAGGAAGGACTGTACAGATGGAGGGGAGGGGTGGGAGGGGAGGGGGGGAAGGGAAAAAATGGCAGAATGAATCAAACAACATTACCCTATGTAAATTTATGATTACACAAATGGTATGCCTTTACGCCATGTACAGACAGAGAAACAACATGTATCCCATTTGTTTACAATAAAACAAACAAACAAACAAACAAAAAAGACCAAATGTAAGAATTATTGGGGTTGAGGAAGGCACAGATAAAACCAAAAGAATGAACAATCTATTCAATGAAATAATATCAGAAAATTTCCCAAACCTGAAGAATGAAATGGAAAATCAAATACAAGATGCTTACAGGACACCAAATATACAAAATTATAACAGATCCACACCAAGACACATTATAATGAAAATGCCCAACATACAAAATAATGAAAGAATTCTGAAGGCTGTGAGAGAAAACTATCAGATTATAATTAGGGGCAAACAAGTACAAATATCAGCAGATTTCTTAGCTCAGACCCTAAAAGTTAGGAGGGTCTGGAAAAATATACACCAAGTTCTGAAAGAACATGGTTGCCAACCAAGAATCTTATGTCCAGCAAAACTAACCTTCAGATTTGATGACAAACTAAAAACCTTCCATGATAAACAAAAGTTAAGGAATTTACAAATAGATGCCTGCACTATAGAACATTCTCAGCAAAATATTCCATGAGGAGGAAATGAAAAACAACAATGCAAGTCAGCAAAGGGAGGAACTACCCTAAAGGAAAAACCAATCAAAGGACAAACCAAGTCAAGTTAAAAACCAAAAATAAGACAAAATGAGCAGGAATACAAATCATATCTCAATAATAACCCTGAATGTTAATGGCCTAAACTTATTAATCAAAAGACAGAGACTGTCAGATTGGATTTTAAAAGAAGACCCAACAATATGCTGCATTCAAGAGACTCATCTCCCAGGAAAAGACATCCACAGACCGAAGGTGAAAGGATGGGAAAAAACATCAGACACACAGATTCAGTAGAAAAGTGGGGGTCACCATCCTGATATCAGGTAAAGTGGACTTCAAGCCAAAGTTAGAAAGGATAAGGAAGGACATTTCATACTGCTTAAGGGAACCATAAATCATCAAGCTATAATAATCATAAATATTTATGCCCCAAACAATGGAGTATCTATGTACATCAAACAAACCCATCTCAAATTCAAGATCAAATAGACCACAACACAATAATACTGGGTGACTTTAACACATCTTTCTCACACTGAATGAATAGACCTTCCAAACAAAAACTGAACAAAGAAACTGAGAACTCAAAAATACAATAAATAATTTAGACTTAACTGACATATATAGAATATTCCATCCATCAATGAGCATACACTTTTTTCTCAGCAGCACATGTATCCTTCTCTAAAATAGACCATATGTTATTTCACAAAGCAGCCCTTAGTACATACAAACAGAGATACTACCTTGTATTCTAACAGATCATAATGGAATAAAATTAGAAATCAGTGATAAAATAAAAAATAGAAACTATTCCAAAACCTATAGACTAAATAATATGCTATTGAATGGTGCACCAATAGCAGAAGACATCAGGGAGGAGATTAAAAAATTCTTAAAGATAAATGAGAACATTGATACAACATATCAAAATCTCTGGGACACTATGAAAGCAGTACTAAGATAAAAATTCATTGCATTGAGCTCACTGAACAAAAAGAATTAAAAAGTCAACAAATACATGACCTAACATCATATCTGAAAGCCCTAGGAAAAGAAGAACAAATCATCACTAAAAGTAGTAGAAGACAGGAAATAATTAAAATCAGAGCTGAAGTCAATGAGATTGAAACAAAATAAACAATTGAAAAAATTGACAAAACAAAAAGCTCTTTGAAAAAAATAAACAAAATTGATGAATTCTTAGTCACACTAATGAAGAGAAGGAGATAAAAAACTCAAATTACTAAAATTCGTGATGAAAAGGGAAATATGATGGACACTCTGAAATAAAAAACATAATTAGAAGCTATTTTGAAAATTTATACTCCAACAAAATAGAAAAATCTTGAAGACACTGACAAATTTCTAGAGACATATGATCTACCCAAACTGAATCAGGAGGACATACACAATTTAAAAGATCAATTTCAAGCAATGAAATAGAAGAAGCCATCAAAAGCCTACCAACCAAGAAAAGCCCAGGACCAGATGGATTCTCAGTCGAATTCTACAAGACCTCTAAAGAAGAACTAATACCAATACTTCTCAAAGTATTCCAGGAAATAGAAAAGGAGGGAACCCTTTCAAACTCATTCTATGAGACTAGTAGCATTCTGATACCAAAACCAAAGACTCATCAAGGAAAGAAAACTTTAGACCAATCAATATCCCTGATGAACATAGATGCAAAAATTCTTAACAAAATACTGGCAAATTACATACAAAAACATATTAAAAAAGATAGTGCACCATGATCAAGTGGGGTTCATTCCAGGAATGCAAGGTTGGTTCAACATCAGGAAATCAATAAATGTAATTCATCACATTAATAGACCTAAAGTCAAGAATCATATCCTCATTTCAATAGATGCAGAAAAAGCATTTGATAATATACAGCACCCCTTCATGCTCAAAACACTAGGAAAAATAGGGATAGTAGGAACATACCTCAATATTGTAAAAGCCATATATATGCTAAGCCCAAGGCCAATAATATCATTCTAAATGGACCAGAATTGAAAGTATTCCCTCTAACACTGGACCAAGACAGGGATGACCTCTTTCACCACTTCTATTCAACATAGTCCTTGAAACTCTAGCCAGAGCAATTAGACCAAAGAAATTAAAGGTATATGAATAGGCAAAGAAGAACTCAAACTCTCACTATCTGCTGACAACATAATTCTATAGTTAGAGGATTCAAACACTCCACCAGAAAACTTCTAGAACTAATAAATGAATTCATAAACGTAGCAGGATATAAAATCAACATGCATTAGTCTAATGCATTCTATTCATAAGTGATAAATTCTTTAAAAGAGAAATTAGGAAAACTACCCCATTCAAAATAGCCTAAAAAAAATACTTGGGAATCAATCTAACAAAAAAGGTGAAATACTTCTACAATGAAAACTACAGCATGCTAAAGAAAGAAATTAAAGAAAACCTTAGAAGATGGAAAGATGTATGTTTTGGATAGGCAGAATTAATATTGTCAAAATGGCCATACTACCAAAAGCACTATACAGACTCAATGCAATTCCCATTAAAATCCCAAGGATATAACTCATAGAAATAGAGAAAGCAATCATAAAATTCATTTGGAAGAATAAGAGACTCAGAATAGCCAAAGCAATCCTTAACAGGAAGAATGAAGCAGGAGGTATTACAATACCAGACCTTAAACTATACTGCAGACCAAGAGTAACAAAAATGGCATGACACTGGCACCAAAATAGGCAGGTAGACCAATGTACAGAATAGAAGACACAGAGACAAACCCACATAAATACAGTTACAACAGACAAAGATGCCAAAAGCATGCAGTGGGGAAAAGATAGCCTCTTCAACAAATGGTGCTGGGAAAACTGGAAATCCATAGGCAGGAAAATGAAATTAAATCCCTATTTCTCACCCTGTACAAAACTCAAAATGGATCAAGGACTTAGGAATTAGACCAGAGACCCTGCACCAAACAGAAGAAAAAGAAGGCCCAAATCTTCATCATGTCACCTCAGGACCAGACTTCCTTAACAAGACTCCCAAATTGCAAGAAATAAAAACAAGAATCAATGATAATTAGAAATGCAAATTAAAACCACTCTAAGATTTCATCTTACTCCAATTAGAATGGCTATTATCAAGAACACAAACAATAGGTGTTGGCGTGAATGTGGGGAAAAAAGCATACTGTATATTGCTAGTGGAGTTGCAAATTGGTGCAGTCATTCTGGAAAGCAGTATGGAGATTCCTCAGAAACCTGGAATTGACCCACCTTTTGACCCAGTTATCCCACTCCTTGGTTTATATCCAAAGGACTTACGATCAGCATACTACAGTAACACAGCAAGGAATGTGCCTGGTGTCTTTGATATCAGCTTGAGTAGAGCAGACATTCTGGCTTAGGTGAAAGTCATTTTTGTGCTGACCATTATATAAACCTTCCCTCTAACCCAAATCACAAACATCCATTGATTTTGCTGCTGCCCTTCACCACACCTGTCAGAAAGTCCCAAATAAATTGTACTTTATGTAATCTGTTTGCCATCCAGTTCTTTTTATCAGAGTCAGAACACGAAGCTAAGAAGATATTTTCATCTCTCCACTGTCATTTTTCTCAATTTGTTCATATATTAGGTGACAAGGGTGGTGCTTATTGGATCCCCTTGAAGATTCCAACAGGAAAGATGGCAAATTTCCCTCAAAATTAATTTAAAAATAAATGCATTTTCAATTGAAATATTAACAAAATTCTCACATAACTTGAGAAGTTGTCCAAAAATAATAGTAAATCGTAATGGGCCAAGAATAACTACGGCAGTAAAGAAAGAGAAACACATAATGAGAATGAGAAGGAGATAGAAGAATAATTGGAATCTCTTACTCTAGCAGACATTCAGACAATATAAAATGTTAGTAATTAAGACAGTATAATAATACTGGTACAGCAACAGATAGACAAGCCAATGAGCACAAGGTAGAACCCTGAAATAGATCTTCTTATAGAGGTGGGTAGCAGTTTGCCCTGTAATCAGGTGGAAGAAGACACTAGTCAATAAATTGTGCTGGACCAATAGTTTTTTTTACACTAATCAATATATTAACTGGCTATGCAGATAAAATTAATATATTAAAATCTTTCTAAAAAATGAATAAATTACATACAGAGTAAATTAATAAATTAGAAAGGTAACATACTCACTGGATTGCCATAAACTGTAAGCTCCCTGAGAGTACAGATAACATCAAGTTTTTCCAGTTCTGTGATATCCTATTAAAAAAATGAAACAATAAATTATTTAGTTAGACCCAAAATTTTAAAATATGGATTTATTTTATGTAAATATTGGATTGCAGGCAGCTCACAATCAAATTCTACAACGTGAGCCTGAGTGACAATTTTTTGAATGTTGAATAAAGGCAGATCCATGTAATGTAGAATCCAAATATATGATTGGCAGAGATAATAGTTTAACATGGAAAATGGGCCATATAGCAGTGCTTACAAGAAAAGACCAAATATTTTCTCAGAAAAGTTATGATCTATTCTAGGGTTTATATTTGGCTAATTCCTCTAGAATATTGACCCAGAAGTGTGGAAAAGGTGAATCGGGTCAAAATAATATCAAAGATACATACTTAAATACAATCTTAACAATAAAGGAACAATCAAGTAGACTACATTTGTTACTATTTCCAAAAATTTAACCATCAATTTCCACTTAAGGTTTTTGATAGTTTGTATTAATACAATAAAGTTATTGATATGCCCATGTTTATATTTAGAATTACAAGTGAACAAAGAGCAACTTATCTATATTTAGACCTATTTTAGTTCATTTGGAAGTGGAATTTGATTTTTAAAATGATTGATCTTTAAAATTATTTTGATTTTGGAACTATCATAAAGGTGGGCTTTGAAAACACTGAACATCTAGTTATCTATGGAGACTGTGCCTTTTTACCCTCAGGTAGTTCTTATCTGTGAAATCAAAGTCTGATTAGAAATCAAAAACACATGAAAAGCTTTACATTATTTTCTCAAAAGTACAGCAATGCTTACTAGTGAAACATTCCTAATTGAAATGTTCATTTCTCATGGAATACATTACTGAAATAAACTATGTTAAATTTTTAGAGGATAATTGTGGCATAAAATTTTAAAGAGATAACAAGAAAACTAATAAAATTACAGGAAGAGAGTTTTCCATTTTTTATACAGGCCATTTTATACAGTACTGTGCTGGAGTTACCTTTTACTGGCTCACAAAAGTTGATTGGTAAATTTTCAGGAACTTTACAAGATGTTGTTTTAGCTTGCAATTGGCCATGGTAGAGAAAAATATACCATTTGCAAATTGGCAAATGCTGCTAATTAGGGCTTTTTCTTATAAAAGCTCAATTGTTAAACATTAATCACCAGCACATCAGTGCTTATTACCTTTTGAGTACATTGTCAGGATAAGCACTTAAAACAGTCACAATAATAGTTAAGTCTGGATTGGAGCCTTCATTTCCAATGGATTGTTTCCTGGTATTATTTATGGCTTCAGGATTATCCAGATGTTTAGGAAGTAAGCAAAGTAGCTGGATGTCTTATAGAGGAATGATTCAGACACAGGGATCAAATGGGACTATAAAGTTGAACTCATCTTCATTTGCATTCTGTGATTCTTAGAAGCAAGACTATTTAGGCCACAATTTCCCAAATTTACATTAGTGGACATTGATGGCTAAGTCAAAACATTCACACCAGAATCTATAGATAAAATTAGGGAGTACATATACCTTCCTATGAAATATTATTTTTCTACTAGTTTTTATGAGCTTTCCCCCTCTTATTCTATGAATGTCATCAATCCAAAGGTCGTACTCTGACAGCCTAGTGTGGAAATTAATGTTGGTATCAGTTTGTCCAAGTTAGTACAAATCTAGAGACAAAATTCTCCCCTCAAAAAAATTTGAACTCAAAATTTTGTTGTTGTTGTTGTTGTATTTTGCAGAGCTGGGGTATTGAACCCAGGGTCTTGTGCTTTCAAGGCAAGCACTCTAGCAACTGAACTATAGCCTCAGCCCTCAAAGTTAAAAATTTTGAAGAACATGTTTTTAAAAAATTCAACAGAACCTCCAACTTGCCCTTCTTATTCCGGGTTCATTTTTTTCCTCCTAGCTAAATGTATGGTCACATTAAGGTACTATAATATTAATGGTTAGAATAAGTTTAATGGCAAAATGATCAATCTAAATCAATGAAAATACCATTTCAAGAATAAAAATAAGGAGGGGCTGAAATCATTAAATAGTCAATAAAACTCACCCTTTCATTCAATGATAAATGCATCATTCCCCATGATTTATAATATAGTTTGTCATTTAACTTTATTATTTGTAGTAAGCCTGACTAAGCTTTACTCTGTTTAAGTTGCTAAGGAGGAAGTTGCCATACCAGCTGACCTGTCCTCTATTCAGCCCCTTAAGAGGAATAGGGGGAGCTGGTGAGGTGGGGAAGGGACACTCTTGGGGAAAACCCAATTACCTTTTATAATCTTGTAAGTATGCTGGTAACTGGACATCCTGTCAAACAGAACAATGATATTTGTTGGGAAGAAGTCTTTATAGTATTCTCTAAGCTGATCTGCCTGGCTAAGGACTGTTTACAGTAAACAAATCTGGAATCTTTAAATTATAAGGCATAGCTCCCTATAAAATATCACATAAGCTCAAGTATAAAATGGAAATGTTTCATAAATGAAACACTCCTTCACTATATGAGAGTACCTCACAAAATCTGACTTGCAGATCTCATCTTTTATTCTAGTCTAGATAGTGTGTGTGATGTGGGAAGAAAGGACCTGAGAAGCACTGGAATGTCCTTAGAGTATTCTTGAAATTATTAGTAAAGCCTGATGTAAGATAAGATCTTTTTCTTTTCCTTTTTCTTTCTCATGCTAAGTACACATTCTACCACTGAGTTACACCCCCAGATGTAAGAACAGATGACAGTCCTTTACTTAACCCAGTTGTTATCAATGGAAATATTTCCAATAGAATAACAATTTTCCAAATTTAGATTTCTTATGAATAAATATTTGGAAGAATCATGACCAGTTTTGGTAGGCTTTTCACAGATGAATGTTTGAATCTGGGTAAATGAGTTGTATATTGTTTATCTCTGTATGTACATTCTCTACTTGCTATGTAGAAAGGGGCACTGCTCATGATTTCCTTCTAATCTTGGAGAGAGTTTTTATACCACCCCAGAAAAGGTTTCATGAACTATATCAAACAAGGTCACAAATATTTATCAAGTATCTACTATGCACCACATATATGCTATATACTGGTAGAGATGTAAACAAGATAAATTTTTTTCCTGACTTAGAGAAGTAGTCCAGAGTTCAGTCTGTCTTTGAGGCTGTCTGAGAAGTTTGGACAGAAATAGAACAGTCAGTAAAAAGAAGCTCACTGGACAAAATGCTAAGAAAAATACTAGGACCACATAAAAAATATTCAACTCTCTTATTAGTACACTGTCTCAGGAGAGAGTCTAAACAGGCTCAGGGGTCTAAAAGTAAAAGTGCCTAATTAGGTAAAACTAAAAGGAATCTCTCTAAGGAAGACTTGAGTGGAAAGAGTTGAAATATCAAAGTCAAGTGAATGTCCACTATTAGGAATTGATTCAAATTATAGGTAAAACAAGTATATATGCCAAGTGTAATGGGCAAGAGGAAGTCTGGAATTGAGACTCAAAAACCAATTGAACCAGTATCAGTCAAATGACAACTTCAGGAGAGGACCGATGTGACAAGCCTGAGAACATTTAGAGCCAACAGTTATCAGTGGGTGGGTACATGTGGGTTTGCCCAGTTTATAGGTACAGAAGTAGGGTGGACATGTCTGCATCACAAAGTATGTGCCTCAAAATATACATGAATGTAAATGATAAATAGCATTTATATACTAGTAAAAATTTCATTAGTATGTTTGGAAGTTTTATGTTTTTTAGTGTTTAGAGGAATTAAAGCTTATAAATCTCAACACAACAATAAAAACGTTACCTGAATTTTATTATATCCTAGGAAGAGTTTCTCTAGTTTTACCAAAGGTTGCAATCTGCTTAGCTCTCGTAGTCGATTTTCCTCCAAATGGAGTGCCAACAGAGAACTTGGTTTGGCAAAAGCACTGTCATTAAATGCTCTGATGCGGTTATGATCTAACACCAACTCCTGAAGGACTGCTAAGTTGTCCAGCCCTTCAACTTGACTGATTTCATTCCCTGAAAAAAGATAAGTCATGATCTATGAAGTGAGTCCAAATTTCCTGAATTAAAAGTTATCTACCTTCATTTAAATATTTTTTATCAAATGAGTTAAAAGGGTAATTTTCATTTTTATGTCTCAAAATGTTTACAAAACAAGTTGCTCTTTCTCTAACCCCAAATGAGCAACTTTCCCCAAAAGGACTTTATATAGCTTTAGTAGATCCTTTGCCATTATAAAATGCAATTATGCATTTTGCAATACAATTATTAAAATTACATCCAGGATTCTTTTTCTCTCCTTATATATCTAATTAGTCACTTTGTCATAATATCTCCTCCTTTTAAGTTGTCTTTAAGTCTCACCACCCCACCGACACCACACTAGTTCAGGTTCTTATTGTTATTCATACCGATAGAAAACACATACGCTTTGGAATCAATAGACCTGGGTTTGACTCTGTACCATAACATAACTGGCACAAAGTGGGGAAATTATTTAACCTCACTGGACCTCAATTTCCTTTTTTGTTAAATCATATAACAACATTTATGTAGTGTTTCGGTGAATATTGAATGAGATTATGTAGACAAACGCTGCCAATGACTCCGTAGGTGGTAGCTTGGATTTGCCATGCTAACCACGGCAACTGCACACACTCCCCCTTTACATTATTAGATTAAAATAGACCTTCCATTGGTTAGGTTTTCCACTTTTTGCTATGTCAAAGTATCTTTTAAAAGATCTGTCATTATTGTGCTCAGTTTCTTGATTTTTCTTTTTTTGTTTTTTCTTTCTTTTTCTTTTTAAGGCTAAATCTCCATATTCTCCATATTCTTTTTAAGGCTAAGTTTCCATATTTGATCCCAATCAAAAGTAGCTTTGACAGGCAAAAAATATACATTAATTTTTAAATATGGTCTGGAAATCTGTCTTCTTGAAAAAAACTTAACTATCCAAATTTCTTTCCATGTCTCACTTAATGAATCTCCTGTGATATTAAATACTTGTTAGACTAAAATTCCAAATCCTGTGGGTTTTTAATGCTACTTTTCTAAAAAATTTATAATTCCTATCTATTATTGACTATATTCTGTCTAAATCTCTATCTGGCTTTCCTTAGCTTGGTCCTGCTCTGTATTTTCAACTTCAATTCTTCACTATTCCACACAATTAAAAAACAATACTATAAAGTGATGACACTTACTTAAAACCAAACTAAATAAAACAAATTATCTCTTAAAATGATTGTGCTTAGAGGCTTTAAAACTCTCTCAGAGAACTGCATACTTTTTGTTCTCATCAGGTTGGCCCCTTTTTAAGTGTTGGCCCACAGATACTGTAATTGTGTCCTATGACTCTTTTCTATCTCCCTTGCAAAGCTCTCAAAAAATGCTCATTTACAATCTAAATTCTATTAATCCTTCAAAGATTCCTTGATATGTAGAGGAGTTAATCTTTCAATTTCTTCTTCTCTGAACTTCTATTGCACTTATGTAGTAACACATAGTCAGAACTTAATTTATCTGCCTCAGTACATCTCTACAGGTAGATCTGAAACTACGTGAGGTCAAGGATCTCTATTATATATAATTGCAATAATATAGTACTTTCATAGTATGTAGCAAAATTCTGACTTTAAGAAATATCTGCATTACTGGTTACTTTCTATTGTTTTTAAAATAGAATGATATAAAAGTAAATTACGATATAATACCATAAATAGCCCCAGAATATTATATTTTCCTTCAAAATGGTTTTGAAAATATGCAAATAACCAAAGAAAAACCCATTTGTGATTATTAAAATATTTTTGTTAATAAATGTTTAAATAAAAATTGATGCTTGTATTTGCTTATCAAAACAATATGAGAATCAAGTCTCAAAACATTTAGACATTAACAGTGCTTCTACTTACCCTGTAGAAAGAGGAATTTTAAATTTCTTAGTCTATTAAGTTGTAACTGGATTAAATTACAAATTCCATTGTAGCCCAAATGAAGAACCTCTAAACTGTGCATTATTGGAGGTAAATTTTCACTGCTGATTGTATCTCTGAAACACATAATTTTCAGATCATAAACCTAATTTCAAACCAGCTGTCATAAAAAGATAGTCTGATATGTATTTAGTATAAATTGAAATTAAGAGAGGAGAAAAAGGAATTTATTAATATATCAGAATGAGCTATAATATATAGTGTCTTTGTATTTTATTTAGTATTAATTTTTATTCTCAGTTTTATGTAGTAAAGAATAAAGATGTACAGAAACTCACAATGAAAAGTGATAGCTAATGCAATCAGGCAAGAAAAAGAAAAATGCAGCCAATTTCAAAGAAATAAGTAAAATTGTCTTTATTCTCAGATAACATGAAAATTTAGTATTTAGAAAATACAAAGAAACACATCAAAAGACTATCTGAACTAATAAATGAGTTCAGCAAAGTCACAAGATAAATATACAAAAATCAACAGCATTTCTAATATTAGCAATAAATAATGTGCAAATAAATTAAGAAAGCAATTCTGTTCACAATAGTATAAAAAGAAAAAAATACTTCAGAATAGATTTAATGAAAGAAGTATAAAATTTGCACACTGAAAACTACAAAACATTGCTGAGAGAAATTAAAGAAGATCTAAATAAATGAAGAAATATTTCATGTTTGTAGATTAGAAGATGATAATTATTATTGATTAATAGATTCAATATAACCTCTATAAAGCATAGCAGCCTCTCCATTCCCACAGAAAATAATCCTAAAATTTATAAGAAAACACAAAGAACCCAGAATATCCAAACCAAACTTGAAAAAGAAAAAAATTAGAGGGCTTACATCCCTGATTTCAAAACTTATTGTAAAACAGCATTAGCCAAACCAATCTGGTACTGGCACAGAGACAGATACACAGATCAATAGAATGGAATTGAGCCCAGAAATACACCTTCACATTTATGATCAACTGACTTTCAGCCAAGGTGACAAGGCAATTTAATGGGGGAAAGATATGTTCCAAACGGTGTTGGGACAATTGGATATCTACATGCAAAATGATGGATTTAGTCCTCATACTTTATCTTACAATATGCACAAACATTAATTCAAGATATATTACAGGTCTGAATGTAAAAACCAAAACCTAAAATTTTTGAGGAAAATGTGAGAAAATCTGTGACTTAAGGTTAGGCAAAGGATTATTAGAAATCATATCCGAACTCCTAATACATGACACAGAGTGGATGAGCCTCAGAACCATTATGCTGTATATTAGAAATGAGATGCAAAAGACCACATATTATATGAAATGTCTAGGAAACAGCTCCACAGAAAAGAGATTAGAGATTGCTAAAGTGAGAGGTATGAAAGGGAATTGACTGAAAATGGACCCAAAGGATCTTTTCAGTGTAATGGCAATGCTTTAAAATTCTATTTTAGTAATACTTGTATAACTCTATAAATTTAGTAGAAATCATTGAATTATACATTTAAAATGAATGAACATGGTATGTACAGGCACTTCAATAAAAATGTTAGAATAACCAAATATGAACAGTTCCAATATAAAGGATGTGTATAAATGCTCATAGTAGCTTTTCTCATAATAGCATCAAACTGGAAATAACCCAAAATGCCCATCAGTGGTAAACAGTAAATAATTTGTGGTATAATTTTGTGATTTAATTCATATAATGTAATACTACTTATCAATAAAATAAGATGAACTACTGACAGTTGCAACAATATAGATGCATATCCTTTTTTTTGCAGTGCTGGGGATTAAACCCAGGGCTGTGTGGCAAGCACTGTACCAACTGAGCTATATCCCCAGCCTGCAACAACATAGATGAATCCCAAAAGCACTGTGCTAAGTGAAAGAAGTAAAACGCAAAAGAGTAACTACTATGTACTTCCAATCTTATGAAATTCTAGAAAAAGGCAAAATTATAGTAGTGGAAAGTGGATCAGTGGTTGTTAACAGGGGTGAAGATGTGGGAGGAGATTGCAAAGAGATAAGAGGGAACTTTCTGGGGTGGGAACATTTTGTGTCTTGATTGTGATAATTATTATATGATGGAATATATTAGTTAAAATTCATTAAGTGTACACTTAAATTATTGAATATTTTATTACATGCAAATTATACTTCAATAAAAGTGGTAAGCACAAGAAATGTTCTTAATTGAAAGCATTCTGACTGATATATGTATTATATATATTCTATATCTATATATACATACATCTCCCACACTCATACATAAAAACATATATATTAAATTATATACATATAGTTTATCTTTTTATTTATGAAGCTTATTTTATTATGAAGTTCATAATACACACACACATATACAATGCATATATATATATATATATATATATATCCTCATCTTCATGGAAGTATCTATTTATCTTTGCCATTGGTGTTGGGGCATTAAATGTACAAATAATTTAGAAATAAAAATAAAACAAATATTAAGAGAAACCTAGGCCCATACTATAAAGGATTCCTTTGTGGCATGATTAAAATATTCTGGAATTAGATAGTGGTAATGGTTACACAACTTGCAAATAAGCAGACAATCCTTGCACTGGACACAAAGGGTGAATTATATGTAGTATGTGAATTGTATGCTAACTTTAAAAAAGAAACCCAAGGTCATTAAATCTACAAGTCTTTTTATTTTTCATTTATTTACAAGGTAAGTATGAAATGGAGGAAGCAGGGATAAAATGACCAAAGGGATAGTTTTCATTTGTTTGTTCACTGGTACCTGGGACTGAACCCAGGGATGCTCTACCACTGAGCTACATCTTCAACCCTTTTTATTTTTTATTTTGAGACAGGGTCTCATTCTGTTGCTGAGGCTGGCCTCTAATGTGTGATCCTCCTGTCTTAGCCTTCAGAGTTGCTGCAATTATAGGCATGTGCCACCATGCCTGGCTGCAAAGAACAGTTGAAGTATTATTATTATTTTTTACTTGAGAAATTCACTTTTGGCATGTAGCTATTGAATAACATAATTATTAAATAAGTAAAATGTATGCACTGGAACATGTTATTTTAAAACTCCCAATCAAAATTATTTGTAATTTAAAAATTAAAAAAAAAACAGTACCTGTTTATTTTTGAAGTTCCTTGTTGTCCATAACCACTTGAAGGTACTTTCTGGTAAAGTAGTTGTCTGTTGGTTAAGTGAGTCTGAGGCTTTAGTCTAGGCATGATTGATTCAATATGATTATAGTTGAGGCATAAGACCTATGGGAAGAATATCTTATTAATCAAATATCCTGTAAACTATTAAAATTATGAGGATAAAATTTGGAATATGCACATAATTTAATAAAATATCAGCATCAAACATAAATTTTTATATCCCAAATTATGTAGATTTAGTTTTAGATGTGTTTTTAGTTATCTCACATGCTGGGAAATTATAACACCATACATAAGAAAGACCTGAGAAAGCTATACAGTTTTCTCAATCTGCATTCCTGATTTCTTCAAGTCTGATGTGGATGGAATAACTCCTTAGACTAGGCCTTATTTGATGGCTGAATTGAGGCAACAGGAAAGAAGACAATGAGGCTGCTTGCAGAATCTTAGCATTCTCAACTTCATTTCATACCTTCTCACTAGAGAGGCAGCCTTTCATCCCATCTCCTCCTGCAGAGCAAGATTTACTGCATTCAAGACAATCATATAAAATGGAGGTCAAATCAAAATAACTTTGGGAGGTGACACTTTTTCTTGCTTAGTAAAAAATAAATAAATAAAAATGAAACCAAAACCCATGGAATAACTTCTCTGCTTCAATGAATGAAAATATATTTTAATTCAAAATAAAGAAGATTATAATTTGCATTGAAAACTAAAAAAAAAAAAAATTTGTAGGTGACTCACCTTCACATTAGGCAGATAGATTAGTCCACTGAAAGAGGTAAGATTATTGTTCTGTAGGTTCACATTACACACATTTCTAAATTGGTCAACTGGAATCAAATCTACAGTTCTGAATTTAAACAAAGCAAACACAGTTAATATTTTAATAGGACAGGGGGAAAAAACATAGGAAAATATGGGTTCCTTCATGTATAACTTCCAAAGGTACTTCCTAAAAGTCATCTAACAAATACTATGAAAAATAATTGCCTTCATATAAAATGTAGGAATCAAATAAGCAGCTAAATACATACTTTTGTTGGACACATGTATAAGAAAATGATAGAATTAGATTGTTTTAAGAATGCCTATTACCACATAAACATAGCACTGTTGTAAAACCTTATAAAATAAAAATCAAATCATTTACTTATAAATTCTTTATATGTCCATGAAATCATAGTGAAATTGATAAGGTAAATTAAAAGTTTTTGAGGTTATAAACTCTAGAGAATATATATGTAAAGCAGGTTATTTCTGAAATGATAGGAAGTGGATAGGGACAGGAAAGAAAAGGAGAAAGTAGGTATGATTTTGGAAAAGAGACTTTTCTGAGGGATTTTCTAAGAATTTTATGGCATTCCAACATCTTAGAATGTTCTTGCAAACAAAGAGAATGTTTGATTCCTAGTCTATAGTTATACAATGTTCTACCTTCATTTGAGTCATGGCAATGAAAAGTATAAAGCTAAATTGCCTTCTTCTAACCACTTCTGTAAGCAAATCCTAAACCCATAGTTGAAATTATGGCAAACTTTTATCCATTAATAAATAATTTATTAATTTGACAAATTTTCATGAATATTTCCTAGAAAGGTTGTAACATATTTGAAAGAAACCATATCTGTAATCAAAAAGTGGGAGCCAGAAAACTAAAAAAACAAAGGGAAATTGTATAATATATTTAGGTGTAATGATATTTTAGGGAAAGAAAACCTATTTGGAGGAGAAAGATCTTGAGTGACACTTGGATGATTTGACCTGTAGGTACTTGTCAGGCAAATTAGGAGGCTGACAGTGCAACAGGCACAAAGGCAGAAACATGAAACCATATCTTATGATTAAGATTTAGAAGCTAGAATATTTCAGAGTTTCTAAAGTATAAGTATCATGGGAAGCAAAGGTAAGGATTACAAGAGATAAAATTATTCTATGCTATGCAGAATTTAAATTTTTTTCTGTAGACAATGAAATCCACTGACAAAGTTGAAAAAGGAAATAATACAAGATTTGCGTCTTAGAGGGTAATACAGGTTACAGAATGGTTTTTCAGGGAAGATTCATGTAAATCAAACAAAAAGATCACCAAAGGAATTTCAAAAATCGTTTGTTGCAAATGGCAGGGACTGGAAAGACAAAGGAATTATGAGACGAATTTCGGACATGAATTCTGTTGAGAAAGATGGTGATGGATTAAAAAGGAAAAACAAAGAAGGGAAAGAAAAAACTCAGATTCATAGATTTCTTTCTTTTTTTGGCTTGGGTAGATACTGTCTTCTAGATACTACCTACATTACAAAGCAATTAGGTGTTTAGGTGAGAATTTGGGAATCGTCATCAAAAATTAAATCTTTGGCTAGAGATATGTCTGTTCTGGAAGAGTACAGAATAAGAAAAAGATGAGAGAAAAGAAGAGGTAATTATAGGAGAGAAATACAGAAAGGAAGATGGAATAGAAGAAGGGCTGAGAATAAAATTCAGAGAGCATCAGAAAGTTAAGAACTCATAAAGAAACCTGAAAAGTTTATAGAAAAACCAAGAATGTGAAATTATGGTTTAGAAAGGGAGGTAAGAGGGCTGGAGAGATAGCTCAGTCGATAGAGTGCTTGCGTTGCGAGCACAAGTCCCTGGGTTTGATCCCCAGCACCGCAAAAAAAAAAAAAAAAAAAAGAGGTAAGAATACCAGGCATGGTGGTGCATGCCTGTAATTCCAGCAGTTCAGGAGCCTGAGGCAGGAGGATTGTAAGTTTGAAGCCAGCCTCAGCAATTTAGTGAAACCATAAGCAATGGAGCAAGACCCTATGTGAAAATTTAAAGATAAATAAATAAAGGCTGGGGATGTGGCTCAGTGGTTAAGAACTTCTGGGTTCAAACCTAGTAAACCCTCTGCCTCCCTCCCCCCAAAAAAAAGGGAGACAAGAAGTGAAACAGGAATTAGCATTCTTGCCCTCTCAGAGGGGTCAAGTTAGATAAGAACTGAAAACAATCTATCA
This sequence comes from Sciurus carolinensis, assembly GCF_902686445.1. Classification (NCBI taxonomy): domain Eukaryota; kingdom Metazoa; phylum Chordata; class Mammalia; order Rodentia; family Sciuridae; genus Sciurus; species Sciurus carolinensis. The sequence goes on along the minus strand of NC_062214.1, from coordinate 159,740,681 downwards.
GAGGTATGCTGTATGGTTGTGAACTTGCTTAGCATTGATGATTCAATTCCCAATACCACATGAAAAAAAAAAGTGTCAGTGGAAGAACTGCTGCATTGAAATAGAGGGATAAGATAAGAGCAGCATAACCTGTTTCTAACATTGGTCTGGTTGTCCATCTAACACCACTATTTATTAGTTTATGGAATTCGGGCAATTCTCCTCCCTTGTTGCCCACCCCCACTCCCCCCCCACCCTCTCTCTCACCATGGCTTTCACCTAAACATGGTTTCCACAACCAGCTCTACACAGTGGCAACTGCAGGCTGTAGAGTTAATAGAGAGGATCTGGAAATCCATGTTATCAGATATCTGAGACCTGAACAAAAGAATACTGCATTCATGTCTATTATATGTCTTTGATGTGATTAATAAGTTGCAATTTAAAGTGTTATGGAATTTTTAAAATTAATTTTGATCTTTATGATTTTCTTAACTGAAATACTGAATTTTTGCTAAAAAAAAAAAGAGAGAAAACTAATAGGTTTGGTTGAAAAGAAAAAGAAGCATAAGATCCAAGAAAGAAATTGATATTTGAAATTATAGTCTTACAAAAATAAAAAATTATTAACTCATTTCAAAGGATGGTATAGTTAGCATGAATTTTGGTATGCGTTGAATTATTGGTTATATTTAGATTAAGATGTATAAATGTATGAACTTCAGAAAAATCATAATAATTACATATTTAATAATAATATCGAAAGGTAGCTAATAAAATGATTATACCTTATGGATGATGAAGTCCAATTTAATTCCTGCATTTGGGTAAAGTTTGAATGTCCTTGTCGTTCTGTAATCATGTCAGAAGTAAGTCTTCCACCAAACAAATCTTTTGCACTTTCAGTCTCTGGTGGTTCCTATATAGGACATTAGGAAAGTAATGTCCTTGCTTACAGATGACTAAATCACATTAATTCTCTGGATTCAGGTAAAAATGGAGTGGATTCATTTCTCTCTCTTCTTCCCACTAAGTACAGGTAAAACCCCTGCACATTATATATTTAAAAACATAAGAGTACTAAATGGTGCAGAGAAGGTAGTAGTGAAAGATAGAGGGAGCCCGCACCTGTATAAACACAGGCTTCCCCAAACTGCCCCCAGCCTCCTGAAAGTGGCAAAGAATTTTCCGTCTCTCATCTGTGAAGGCCAGGAGGCTGACCCAAGAGCAAACCTTGCTAACGACAACCCTCCTCTCGGAGGTCAGGGTGACTCAGAACTTAAGATAACATGCTTTACAATTGTATATGTTAACCAATTAGGAAGAACACTGTATAACTGCTTGCCTTTCATTATATAAACCCTGCTAACGAGGGCTCAGGGCCTCTTAGCGTCACCGGTTGAGGACGCGGAGGACCAGGCTGGAGCTTACTAATAAATGACTCTTTGTTGCTTGCATTGATCATGGTCTCTGGTGGTCTTTGTGGGGTCTCAAGCCTTTGGGCACAACAGTAGCTAGGGATCTTGGGACCTGAAGAATGATAACCTGGCTTTTCTTTTTGCCTCATTTATGTCATTCTGGGTGCTGAAGAAACTAGAAATACAGAAATGTCAATAATAGAAAATAAAAGAAAGTCCATGATGGGGTATGGAAAAAAACACTGTCTTCTCTAATCAAAAAAAAATAGGGTACTGGAAGCCTCAAGACAGAAAACATTTAGACAATAATAGGTCTACTCCAGGTGAACACCAAAAAATAAACTGTAGTCCTAACTCTATTCTCACCAAAAAAAGCAAAACGGACTGCTCTGACTTGGTCAGCGGTAACAAAACACTCCTCTACCATTCCCCTGCTGATAGTCAGCGGGGACTTTGATCGACTCCCCTCACCAAAAAAAAAAAAAAAAAAAAAAGTACTACTGCAGACCACATGGTGAGCCTGGATTCCCAGTTCTACCCAGAAATAATGAGGTTTCTGTGGAGCATTAATGAGGTATTCCTACTTCTTAGCCAGGATGAATGAGTGGAGGCCTATGGGGGACAGTAACCAGGGGTCTCTTCCTCTCCTACCCAGAGTAACTCAATGAAGGCCTGGTGGGATGTATGAACTTCTACTCCAGTCTAGCAGTTAATTAAGAAGTTCACCTCAGGTTATCAGCAGAAGTGGGGGAACTTGGATTTCTGTCTCTGACTGAAAACAACAAAGTAGTGGCCCATCCTTTTGTTGGTACAGTATAAAGGGAAGTTTGCTAAAATAGATTTAAGAAGAAAATTTGAACATAATACCCAATATGTCCAAAATAAAATAGAAAAAAGCTCTCATCATGCCAAAAACCAATGAAATCTAAACCCAAGCATGAAAACACAATCAACAAACACCAACTCCGAAACAACAGAGATAGTCGTAATTATCTGACAAAGATTTCAAAGCAGCCATCACAAAAATGTTTCAACAAGCAATTATGAATGTATTTGAAACAAATGAAAAAGGTTGAAGCTATCAGCAAAGAAGGAGAAGAAATGAAAAAGATTGAAATAGAAATTTTAGAACTGAAAAACACAATAGACAAATAAATGCAATGGAAATAAATGCTCAATAGTAGAATGAAGAAAACAGAGGACAGAATCAGTGAAACAGAAGATGGAATAATAAAAATTACTCAATATGAGCAAAATAGAAAAACAGCAAATAAACAAAAACAAAATAAAACCCTCTTCTTACCATTGGATTAATACAAGAAGAGAAGAAACAGGTGGGGCTGAGAAGATATTTGAAGAATAATAGCAGAAAATCCTCCAAATCTGGTAAAAGATAGAAACCTACAGATTTAAAAAGCTGAGCAAATCCAAGAACAGAAAAATTCCCCCAAATTCATGCAAGGACACATAGACACAATGAAAATCATAATCAAATTTTTGAAAACTAATGACAGAAAAATTATGAAAGCAGTGAGGGAAGAGTGAAATTTTATCTAAAAGGAAAGAACAATTTGAATGACAGAATATTTGTCAGCAACCGTGGAACAGAGAAAGTGGCATAACATTTTTCAAGTGGTAAAAAAAAATAATTGTCAACCCAGAATCCTGTATCAAGAGAAAATATCATTCAGAAATGACAAGGGGAATTAAGATATTCTCAGATGAAAGAAAACTAAGCAAAGCATCATCAGCAGAACCACCATAAAAGATGGCTAGTGGAATTCTCAACAAATGAACGGAATTCTGGAGTACTAGGAAGGAAGCAAGTACAATCGATTTTCCTTCTTGAGTTTTCTAAATTATCTTTGTTTGGTCAAAGTAAAAAGGGATATCTGATGTAGTTCTCAAGTATATACAGAGAATATATTTAAGATAATTATTAACATTGGAGTAGAAAAGACTTGAATGAAGGTAAGATTTCCACTCTTCATTAAAACTGGTAAAAATTTCAACACCAGTAGAGTTTAATAAATTATGTATATGTAATTTAGTACTTAGAGCAATCACTAAAATGTCTATATAAAGAGATACACTAAAAACACTATAGATAAATAAAAATTATAAATATGTTCAATCACCTCATAGAAAGGCAAGAAGAAGAAAACAGAAAAAATATATAAGAAACAAACAGAAAATAAAAATAAAATGGCAAACTTAACCTCTAACATGTCAAAAACTACATTAAATGTAAATGGTCTATGTTAATCAATCAAAGATAGAAATTTGTAGTAATAAAAGAAAAAGATCCAACTATCTTCTGTCAACAAGAAATTCACTTCAAATATAATAAAACGCAGAGGTTTAAAGCCTTTCAACAAGTAAAACCCAGGACCAGATAGATTCTCAGTCAAGTTCCACCACACCTTTAAGGAAAACTAATGCCAATCTTCCTCAAATCATTTCATGAGGTAGAAAGGGAGGGTACACTCCCAAATTAATTTTATGAAGCATAATCCTGATTCCAAAACAAAACAAAGACACATCAAGGAAAGAAAATTATAGAATGATATCTCTGATGAACATAGGTTAAATTTCCTAACATATATGTTTTCTGAATATATTATCTCCCTACTCAAAACTGAATGCATTCCTATTGTTTCTTATTTAATATCTAAGTTCTTTCTTCAGTCTAGTCTTCATGCAACATTATTAATTCATAAATTTATATTATACCTCATTCTGCAAAGAACTTGTGGCAGTTTACAGGAAACATAAAATCAAACAGTAAAATGCAAATCATAAATAATGAAGACTAAGACCAAGAACAATATTAAGTTAAAATAGGTAAAAACCAGGGACAGAGAGACTATAAGATCCTAATCAGTTATAAATTTGGGCCTGAGCTTTTAATTGTCAAAGTGAGAAAAAAAAAAAAGTTGAATATTACTCATTATGAGTGAGAGAACAAAACTTTTCCTAAGAGGCAAAAAGTCTTTTTCTATACTAAAGTACTAAAAGTACTTTCTCATGTGGGTCTTCAAAGGAGGTCACAGAGAGATAGGAAGAAATGATTTTCAGTATCTTTTAGAGCAAATGCAGTACTAGTTTCATAAGATTATTTTACAAAAGCATTCCTCAATGAAAGCTAACAATTAAATAAAACCCAGTATACAAGACTTTAGAGAATGTGTATTTATTGCAGTAAGACTGTTTTAGATTCTCCTTTCTTAGGAGGACACTTTAAGAAGCAGGAAAGGGATTAGTAATCTTTTTAGAGCACCTGAGTACCAAATAATCATGAACCATCTCTCAATTTACTAGAAAACTGTATACGTTTTATTGACTAATGGGAGTTGGCAACATTACCCAGGGAAACCTTTTATTCTTCACACATTTGTCATGCATTTACCCTGTCCTGTGGAAATCCTAAGCCCCATCTTGCTTCTTATAGAATCCAAGTCTCCAAATGTTGCTTTTATAGTCAGCCATGAATTGTGTTTATTTTACTTTTTTAAAAACCATTTACTAGTAATATTGCCATACTACACTTGTTCATTCAATGTTCCTTAATTATTAACAATTATATTTTTCCAAAATACGGGAAGCTATTTTTAGGTCTAAAAAGATGGTAAGGCTCCAGAGCATAGCTTTTCTATCCTGTTCCATAAAATTATGCTCTTTACTTTTTAGACCTTGATTTCAGTGGATACAAATGTAAGTATTATCTTCCCTCCCTTTCCATCTCAATTTAGACATTTAAAAATTGGTCAGATGAGAAAATTTTTCAAATTCAGATCTAAAATGAGTTTTTGGAGACTGAGATTTTAATAAGCATAGTAAGTTTTGGTATGCTAATGATAAGTCAGTGTTCTAAATGATTATGGCCTATGAGTATATGAATTTGCTGCTTGAACCAAATGCTATGAGTCATCAAACAACTTACAATTGAGATTCCATCCAAAGCTTTTAGTTCTGGAAGATGAAATATTACAAATAATCGGTAGTTTTCTTGATTCCATACAATAATGTTTCCATACATGTCGAGAATGACCAAGTTGCATAAACCCTAGGTAATAGAAGATATATATCATGCCCCAGAAAGTTTTTTTTTTCCATTATGAGGTTAAACACCCTTGAATCATCTATAATTTTATAGAATTTGAGTGTTTTTAGGTGTATCTTTAAATGCAAGGGTTACCTTTTCAGACTGCTAAGGTATATTTTTGTGTAACATTTTCATTGATATATGTTATCTGATCAGAATCTTTTTTAGGACACTAGACTTAAATATATTTTCTTTCAATGGTAAAGGCTTAGAGGGAAACTTTGATATCTTTTAAGACAATATGTTTTGTTTATGTAATAATGGCATATTAAACAGTATGTATGTGTATATACAGATATAAAAGGAATGAAAAGACACTGCCATTTGAAAAGAGCTAAAACTGCAGTGTTTTTGCTTTCTGAGAGGGTGACAGAATACAACTTAAGGGAAAATGTGCTTTCTTACTTTATGAGACATTTAGATATGCTATGAAGGAAGGACTCCTAGCAGGGTAGGACAGAAGTTAAAACAATGGGAAGTAAAATTTCTCTGCATCATAATGGTAAAATGGCTTATTTTGTGGCTAATATTTATTAGGTTGCTTTAGAGGTTATTTTGTGGGAATAGGATGAGGAGAACACTGAATCTAAGGAAAACCAGGGAAAGGACACAAGATTTTGGTAGGAGATAAAGTCCTACAACATGTATCAGCAAAAGGAGAGGCCAGTGTAATACTCCCAATGGTAGAAAGTGGCCATTGAACTTAAGATGAAATCATCACACATTATATTTGCAGTGAATTCCCATTCTGTGCTGTAAAAACACTCCATTTCTTCCAAACCTTAAGTAAAGTCTGTTACACAGTAGTCTTGAATTAGTGATTCCTTTAGGGGAGTTAAAGAGAACAAATCTGAGTAAGAGTGAAAAAAAAATTGGAACTACTGGTAAGAACAGAGAGATAATCAAGAACTGTATTGACAAAGGAGAATGTTAAGGAATCCTACTTCCAGAAACCAGGTTGGTCAATCCTTAGAAATACTGAAGAAGGCACTTGTTAAGAGGAATGGGTTTGGGTTCTTTTATTGAAGTATTAAAATAAAAAGTTACCAATTGGGGTCATTATGGTTACACACACATATGATTATACATGTATACAAAATGAATGCAAATGCATTTTAATAACCCTTATTATTCTCATTTTAATTTTCTTCCACATATTTTTCTATATTTTTCAAATTCTGTACAGCTAACATATATTACTTCCATAGTATGAATTAATGTTTTAAAGAAACAAGTTCATACCCCAGTTACCTTTAAATTGTAGATCTCCTGATTGACAGCAATATAGTTATTGCTTATGTACAATTCAATTAAACTAAAAGTTTTTTGTAAACCACCCAATGAAGTGATTCTGTTGTTCTCAAGAGAAAGGGAGTGAAGATGAAGCATGTTATCAAAAGTATGCTTTTCCAAACCAGTCAGAAGATTATTATTTATGCTGAGGCGAGTTAATTTAGTTAGCTTAGAAATGCCTAGAAAAATAAACAAATTAAAAAAAAAATTCAGACAGCACTGAAAGGTGAACTTAAAGTAAATAACTGACTAGTCATTTTTTTTTTTTTTTTTTTTTTTTTTTTTTGCAGTGCTGGGGATCAAACCCAGGACCTTGTGTTTATGAGGCAAGCCTTCTACCAACTGAGCTATATCCCTAGCCCACCAGTCATTTTACTGTTACCCTGTATCTAAATTCAAAGGGCTTTTAGGATTCTGTAACCATACCTGCCTTTCCTTTTGTTTCAGAATGAAACTAAAATAAATAAAATCCCATTTCAAACATCTAATTCTAATTTTAGATTTCTAAGTAGATTCATTTTTCTTAGGTGTTAAAGAAAAGTACCACAAAGCAAATACTTAATTTATCCATCAAATAACCTTAAAAAAATATAATTAATGAGGACTTTCATTTTGAAGACAACACAGAATGATACACAAAACTCTCAATAATTACATAGCTCTCATTTTAAAATATTAATGTAAGAAACTAGAGTACAACCCTGGAAAGGATTACTCATTATAGACTCACCTGAATTTAAGAGAATCATTTAACCTAAGTTTACCATGGTATGTTCAGAAATGCTCTAAGATAGAGTTTAGAAAATGGCTACTCTCACTAGAATCTACCCCCGTGTGACCCTTATACTATAGGTACTTTGTAATTGTAGGCAAGACAGTTCAGTTTAAAGATAAGACCTTTGGTGTCATGGTTGGTTTTGAATGTATCACTATTAGTTTTGGGACCATAGGTAAATTATGAAACTTATGAGTCTCAGTTTCCCTCATCGTTAAAAGGGACATATTAAAATCTACTTCTAAAGGGTTGTGGAATTAAATGCAGTGATTTTTGGAGAGAAAGAATAAGAGAAAGTTGTTAGCAAGCTATAGAAGTTTTCTTTCAATTTCTATCCAGATTCAAAGCAGTAAAGGAAAATAAACATAAAGCTGTCAATAAAGGAGTCAGAAAATATAACTCAGAATATTCTAGAACATTCCCTCTAAACTCTGGATTTTTAGCTGCAGATAAACATAAACCCAAATGAAGTGAAGAATCTAGGAAATCTGAAGACAGGAATTGTCTCTCCTATTCTCTGTGCCTCAGAAAAATATGTTTAATACTGAACTTTAAAAATTCAAATAAAACATATTATATTGGTTTCATTATTGAGATATTACTAAAGTTGCTTAATTGTACTTGTGTATGGATCCATATGAAAGGTTATATATATAGTACATTTGATTTTCATTTTATAGTAAATGTAATTATATTTCTTGAAGTCTTAAAATTTTTAAATACAACCTTAATTTCATATTTTGCAAAATTAACTGTTTTAGCTTTTCAAAATATACATCATTTATCATTTTATTCAACTTAACAGATATTAATAACTCCCTAGTTAGTATGTGCTAGGGAGTAGTAATAGTTGCTAAATAATGGCACAGAGAAGAAGGCAGAGGAGTTCAAAGTCCACCTGGGCTCATTGTGCATAGTATACTTTTTGTTACAATTCCACTTCATAGGTATTTAGAATATCTGCTGCAAACCTTCCTGGAACTTCTCTAGTGATCTTGCTCTTCAGAGATTCTGTCCTGAGTGTCATTAATTTTTTTACTCCTGTTGTTTAGACATTCACATTTTATGACTTCAAAGTTCTCAATTACCTTACCTTCTATCTTTGAGATGCAGTTTCCATCTAAGGTGAGCTCTTCCAAGTTAATACAGGATTCTAAGCCTTCCATTTTAGTGAGATTATTATTGCTGAATGATGCCCATTTCAAATTTTCCAATTTTTCTAAATTTGTGATTTCAAAGAGATGTTGTCCATCTAAATTTAAGGCAGTTATCTATACAATAATTCACATTGTATGTTACTTCTGAATCTTGTAAATAAATTCAATGTTATAAGATAAAAAATTGAACAATAGAATTCCAAATTTCTTCAGAAACTAAAAATATTGTGAAGTTCTTAATTTATAAAAAAATAAAATTTGATGGGACTGTAAGTCCAATAGGGACTTACATATTAGGGACACTGATGTGCCAGTCAGATTCCTCCTGCAGTGAAGGACTTGTCCCAGCTGCGGGAAGTGCTACTGGCAGAAAACCTTTGGCTGTCAGTACCCCTAGGACTACAGAGAGAGTTGCCTCACCTAAGGTCACGCTCCTTCCCAGGTTGGCCCATTTCCAATGATGAAGATAGATAAAGGCCTGGGCATCTCGGCCCAACATGGGAAAAATTTAAAGGACACTTCTAATTCCAGGACACCCCATGGAGTTGACCAAAGTTGCCATTGTGCCTCTACTACAGCTCAATATCAGTATATATTCCATAATAAAAATAATGCCACTATTATCTTTTATTTTCAAAGACCCCCCTTAGTCAAGTTTATATTTTTGGCAAGTTTTTTCCCTTCCTTAGCCCAGTGTGCATCTTTCATGTAGGCTCTAGAAAGGACTCTGCTGAGTTCTGTTGACCTTCTGTAACAAGATACTGTTAGTGTTCTATGTCCTTTCCCTTACCTTGGCTGAATTCCGACCTATTCTTCTATCCCCTTGCCAAGACTCATGATCCCTTATCACCCAAATTTTGGCTTGATCTCTGTCTCTAATCCTTTAAAGTCTGCTGGCCGATTGTGACATTTTATCAGAATCTATCCTTCACTTTGCAGCATACCTAATCTCTAATTCTATGGTAACAACAGTCAAAATCTATCACAACAGTGACATCTATTCATAAGTTGACCTTTTTAATGTTTTGGAATGTAGTAGATTTATTACCTTTTTTCTAATAATAACATTGTCTTTATTTTTTCTAACTTTATGAAGTAAAATTATCAATTTAAAGTTGTATATGTTTAAGGTATACAACTTCATTTGATCTGCATGTATACATTGTGAATTAAACACTGCATGATCTCAATTATATATGGAATCTAAAACAGTCACATTCATGGATGCAGAGAGAAGAATGGTGGTTGCCAACGGCTTCAGGCAAAGGGCACAGAGTTTCAATTATGCAAGATAAATGAATTCTGTAAATCTAATGTACAATATTGTGACTAAAGTTAAACGTATTGTATAACACACTTGAAATTTGCTAAGAGGGTGCATATTAAGTATTCCTTCCCTATTTTAATTCCTCTCTTTCAATTTTCTTCCCCTTACATATCTATGCCCTCTTTATGATAAACCAAGACTGACATACAACATCAATTTAAATTAAGCTTTATATTAAGTTTTATAGAATTAGCCTTTACCTTCAAGTACCAGTTTCCACTCATATGTAAATGTGGTCCGAACTTTGAAATCTGTGTCAGAATTTTGGCAGAAGGCCATATGCTAAGTATCCGTGGTCTCTCCTCTTTAGTACTAGAATGCCTTAAGATAGATAACTAATAAAATAAAAAATGTGATGAATAAAAGAAATAGTTCATTTACATATAGTTAAAAGGTATTATTTCCTAGGTAAAATAAATGGTATGATACATAATTTTAAAACAGGGCACTTCATTTGCCTTAACATATTTTTAATATCTAGATGTATTTTTAAGTATGCATTTTTTAATTTTAGCAAATATTGAACTATTAGAAGATAATATTTATAAAACTTTGAAGAGAATTACTATAATACAGACACCAATATAATCCAGTCATTAAAGCAGCTTGAGAGTTAGAATATTCCTAATGCCCTACAAGCTCCTTGTCATGTTAGGATGGGCCAATTTTTTATCATCTACCATTCATTTGCTTGCTTTATAGACTTATGTTTATGCCTACAAACAATACATCATTTAGTCTTGAATATATTTGAATCTTATGAAAAACTGAATAATTTAGTTTTCCTATGACTTGTTTTGTTTGCTCAACATTTTATTCATGAGATTTTATCTGTGCTTCTCTACGTAGCTGTAGTTCATCTATATGTCACTGCTAAATAGTATTCCCTTAATGAGTCTCCTGCCAGTGAACACTCAGGTAGATTCAGTGTCCTTGCTGAATCTGTTATCATGAATATTCTTGTGCTTGTTTCCTGATACATACATGTAAGAGCTCTTTAGAGTATATGTCACTAAGTAAAATTGCTGGACTGTGGTGGGCGGTGTGAGTGTGTGTGTATAACAGCATCAAATTGTACCAATTATAATGGTTACTTTATATTTTTGCTGAAAGTTGATATTGTCAGCTTTAATAAATGGTAGGTCATTGTAGTTTTAATGTTCATTTTCTTGAACATTAATGTGGCGAAGCATCTTTTCCTAAGTTAATTGGCTGTTCTGATTTCATCTTCAGTGAAATGTCTGTTCAAATTTTTTCCTCATTTTTCTGTTTGGTTGGTTGTCTTTTCCCTTAAATATTCTGGATATATAAAGAATATCTTTTGACACTTGTGTTGCAAATTTCTTTCTCTAGAATGTAGGCTGTTTTTTTTTTTTTTTTTTTTTTACTTTCTTTATGGTATATTTTGAGAACAAGACATAACAATTTTAACTAGGCAAAACCAATCTTTTATGGTTTATGCTATTTGTTTCTTGTCTCAAAATTCTTCCTTAATTCAAGGTAATAATAATCTGATATTTTCTTCTAAAATATGGTTGGTTTTGCTTTTTGCACTGAAGTCTTTAATGTACTTTTATCAAATAGCCTCTTATCTGCAAAGGTAGCTGTTATTTATCAAGTTTCCACAGCTGTATGGATCTGTTGCATCTTTATTCTGTTCTGTCGGTCTGTTTGTCTAACTATGTTAATATCACACTGTCTTAAAAAATTTTAGTAAACTGATTTCTGGTAGAGCTAATTCCCAAGTCTTCAGGAGTGTTGATAAGGTATTTTTTTATCACCAAATATTTCTTCCCTTCATTTTGAATAGATCCAAAGTTAAACTTTAAGGAATTAATATTCAAGTACCCCACAAAAAGTAAATAGTAGATAGTAATATTTAGGAGTTTGAAGCTATTTGGCTAAAATATAGCATTCTTAATCTGGATAATATAGGTATTTTCTCTCTCCCCTCTCCCTGGGCTCATCTGTCAAAACAAACCAGATAATTCACAAATGCTTTCTCAAGGCCTTTAACCCTAACCTTGTTCTCACAAATTTGCTTTTGTAGGCTCTAGAACAGACTCTGCTAAGTTGAGGTGACTAGGGAAAAAAATTACCCCAAAGGTATTTGTGGGATTGTGTGCAGGGCTGTATCAAAAGAGTCCATACAACCAGATGGTATTTAAATAAGGTATCTATGAAAAGAAAATAATCAAGTGGTATAATTGTTACATATTTTTTAATTAATATGGTAAGAGGGAATATAAAATCTTAATGACTAAAAATAAGTATGGGAAATATTCATATGTTCCAATAGCACAAGAAATATTAAACAGTAAAATCTAACCTGAGTAATTTTTGTTCCAGTAATAAATTTCATAGCTGCTGTTGTTTCTTCTTCAGAAATGATTTGCCCATCTAAATGTGTAAGAGTCTTTAATCTGCCAATGACACTCAGCCTCAATGTGGCTGGCTTGGGAAAAATAGCAAAAAGTTAATTTTCACAAAATATTACATAGGTTATAACATAGAAAGAAGCATTTCTTCATTTCTTTCCACATAATTCAAAATTATCCATCTCCTTTTTTCTTACATGTATCTAAATATAAAGGCTTCATTTAATTCTTTAAATAATAATTAAAATTAAATCATATTTAAGAGTTAATCTGTTTTGTTTGTAGGTGGATGATTCTACTTTTATGAAGGGGAGAAGTCCCATGAACTTTTGAAAATTGGCTATGGTGAAAAGAGTTAAAAGAACAACTGCAACGAATCCTGTTCATCTAGATCAGCATATCCATATTGTGTGATTCAATATGGATAGTTAGCCCTTGACATCCAATTTGGCAACAGGGAGATTGTTGTACTGTGATCATTCAGAAGGTCTGCTCTGGCAAAAGAAAAAGATTCAATTTTGCGAGTTTAAAAGAAGAAATACAACAATATAAATTCAGTAATATAGCCAATTTAATAAATGAATCAATCTTCAGTCCCCTTCGAAAAGTTGAACATACACATTTCAGAGGCAGAGAAAGGAAGATTCTTGAAATTATGAACTTGAGCCTTATTTAAAATATTTTGAGATACACTTATATTTAATCACTGAATATTGAAATTACATATTTTCATGATGATAAAATAAAGTTCAATCACATTTCATCTTATAACTTAAGACTTCATTATGCAGTTTTATGAAGAGAGGTGATTTCTGGACTTAAAATAGAGAATAACACAAAATTCAAAGTATAATTGTAAAACATTTTTCTCAAACACAGATTAGGATAAATTACATGTCAAACTATGGTTCCTCCTTAATAGTATACTTCTTTCACTGTATCATATTATTTTTGGTTCCTGTGCCTCATTATAGTAGGGTTCTGGCACACAGCCTAATGTATTCTCTGGAGGTGTGCAGAAGCCAATGATGTCAATCATTCTTAAAGCAATAATGCTTTCAAACTGTTGGAGGTTACGAAAAAAAAAAAAAAAAAAAAACCCTAACATGAAAGTATAGCCTTTTCTTATGGTAGTATTTGATTCATTTGATTACTACACTAAATTCAACTTATGAAGGATTTTAAGTCTAAGAAAACAAAGATAGTTTTCCCACTTCTGGCTATTATTGAAAATTAAAGTAGTGAGAAAATGGCCTCAAAGTGTTTACTTTTTCAAAAACATGTCTGTTGCATACCTTTTGCCATGGATTATGTTGAATGTTAAGAGTGAGAAGGCTTGTAGTTTGTTTACATAACACATTTATTTCATCGCCAGATTTTTTCAGTTGATTCCAGCTCAAGTCTAAGTGCTTTAGTTTCATCAGACCTCTAAATCCTTCAAGAGTTATCACATGGTTGTGACTTGCATCCAAATATTCAAGGTTATACTGCAGCACATACAAACAGAAGTGATGATCAGAATCATGGTTTGTATTTATATTATCTCTTTTCTCTGGTTCTTTAGATGCCTTGCGTGCTTTCTTATAATCCTCATAGAAAACAGACACAGTAGTTAAACTTCAATAAAGGTATCAATATGTTTTTTTTCTCCTAAAGAACTACAAGTATTTCATTTCATAGTAATTCTCTCTTAATTCACACTGACTCTTGCAACATAGAACAGTAATATTTGCTTTCATGGGAGAGAAGGCAAAAAGAAACAGGCAAGATAATTTGTCCCCAGCAAATAAAATATACTTTTAATTAGGCAGCTTCTGGTTTATACTGTTGAACTCAAACTGGTTTTAAAAGATTCATCCTCAAAGATAGAAAATAAACCTATTAATTTGATTCTATAATTTTTTTTAAACTGTTCACAACTTTAAGAATTATTAATAAGAATTCTTATTATTTATTTTATTTATTTATTTATTTGGTACTGGGGACTGAACTCAGGGGCACTCGACCACTGAGCCACATTCCCAGCACTGTTTGTATTTTAATTAGAGACAGGGTCTCACTGAGTTGCTTAGCGCCTCACTTTTGCTGAGGCTGGCTTTGAACTCGAGATCCTCCTGTCTCAGCCTCCCCAACTGCTGGGATTACAGGTGTGCACCATCATGGCCTGGCTAATAAGAATTTTTAAATCATAAAAGTAACACACATTCTTTATTGGGAATTTGGAAAAAATGGTAAATAAATGAAAACAAAAATAGCATATATGATCATATTGCTCAGAAAGAACCACTGAAAACAGTGTTTTATATTTTGTACAGAAATATTTCTTCCTACATAAACATATATATTTATATCCTTTTAATATTTTGGCACATCATTACGTATTCTTCAAAATTACTTTTTGAGACCAAATATAATATGTAGATTATTATACTTGTTTTAAACATTCTATAGATATTTTCATGTTTCTAATTGTTGGCAACACTGCAATGAACATCAGTGAGCATGATGACACCTGAACTGCAACTCTGAAATTTTTCAGAACAGATTTTAGGAAGGGGATCACTGATTCTAAAGGTCTCTGTATTCTTAAGACTAGATATGTGATGACAAATAGCTTTCAAGGAAGTTTGTACTAATTTTTTTTCTAGTAGTAGCATATGAGAATTCTCATTTCCTCAATACTCAACATCCACCTGCCAAATAAATAATTCATGTTGTTTAATAGCAGTAAAGTTGAACATCTTTTCGTGTTTACACTAGCCATTTTAAAATTCCTTTCATTTGCTTATTGTTAGTCTGACCTTTGGTTATGTATCTATTCAGATATTCATCTTGCCTATAAGAAATCTCTAAGACTCTTTACATATTTGTGGCAAATATAAATTTGCTTTTAAGGTATATACTTGTCCAGATCCAGATCAACAAAGAGATAAAGAGAACTGTAAGAAGTTATTTTGCAATGTATTCATAAAAATAAAAATAACATTAATATAAATTTAAAATGAACTTGACTTCTTCACAGTTTAATTCAAACTTTTTTTTATTTCAACATAGAGTTAATCAATCCTTTATTAATGCTAGTTTGTATTGGTGGAATAGCACTTATTATAGTGGTTCAGGTTTTAAGAGTTGAATACAAAGATCATCAAGACTTAAATAAAAAATTCTGGAAACTAAATAGAGTTACTGACTTTTTATTCTCATAAGTAAGCATAGTAAAACAAAACAAAATTTATAATTTACTATCATCATTTCTTGAACAAAAGAATATCTGTCAGTTAAAAAGCACAAAGGGCATAAGCTCCAACAGAACAGTCTTTTAAATAAAAATCAATTTAGTTTTACAAAAAAATTACTACATGACTCTTCCCAATTTGCATCATATTTGTACCACACTTGCCTTCTGACTAGCATTTGGGAACCATACTTCGTTTTTGTATCCTCAGGAACTCCATAAGTATACACGGAATGGTATTTTCAGTTTTGAAGTAGTGTTTTCTGTTTTAATATATTTTGTGCCTCAATTAAAAAATCTCTTTAATTTACAATACAGTATAGTCCAATTTATAAATATTAAAACCCACAGCACCCTATTTAAATGTTCTTAGGAATCCTGATTCATTCTCTAAAAGCATACTGGCTATCTCTAGATATCAGGAAAACCTGCACAACAGATTTCTTATCTCAAAAGATAATATGTGAGAAGTATCATTTCAATAAAAAAATTAGAGATATAATCTAGATTAAGTTTGCAATTAGTCCTTCATATTTGTCATTCCCTTGTCAATTCCAACTATAATGGAGCTATTTTCAGGGAAATAAATGTGTTCCCATTCCTGTCTCTTAGGAACTCTTTTGTCCTGTTCGTTTAGGCAAGTGAATGATAGATATGCAGCTTAGAGTATTGTAATTTACCTAATGTGGAACACCTTGTTTAGAATGCTAAAATAGTCTATATAAACTATATAGTGTCTTTATTATTTTCCATCAACTATGAAGCCCTATCCTTCCATTGTATAAATAAAGTCTTAGGTTGGTTAAATTGGTTCATAAGGGAAAGCTAGAATGATGAACACTGTAGTAACAATACATGTATTTCTTTCAACCTAGTAGAACCAACTGAACTCATTTATATGAGAAGCATGCAAGAAGAGCGTGGAAACTGTACACATTAGATATATGCTTAATAAAATTATAGTAAAAATGAGATAGCCCAAGGCAAATTACAAACTCAGAAGAAGATAGGAATTATAAATAAGTTAAGTCATAACATTTACAATATTAGGATAAATATAATTTATATAAAACACACATAGGAATTCAATTCTTATTTGAGAATATAGAGGCAGTGGGAACCTGTTTTCAATCTCTCTGAATCCCCACATAAAAACAGAGCAAATAGATAAAAACAAAATCCCATGACAATATAATAAAACTACCTGACTATGTACTCCATTAAGTCCCAAAAGAAGTTAATAGAAATAAATGACTAACAACCATTAGACCTGCATCTGCATGGTTCCTGGACCTGCTGATTTATTTTTGTACCTTAGATACAACTTTCCCTTCTCCAAATTTTCCTGCAGATAGGCA